>NW_024582869.1:76072-195067 GCF_018398535.1 Haplochromis burtoni | reverse complement strand
CACACACACACACACACACACAGTCCGCTTCTGAAACAAACTGATTAAGGAGGCATCAAAGTGGGAAGTGAGCTAGAGCTGTGATGCTACCCCTGGACTAAAAAAGCCTCAAAGCAACAACTTCAAAACACTGAGTCAAATTAAAGCAGATACACAATTAGCTGTATGGATTTATCGCTGGTTTCACTGCCTCTGTACTCTCTACTTGCCTCTCTATGTTACTGTTCACTGCTTTGATCAGCCACAACTTTAAAACCACCTGCTTGCATATCCAACAATACGAGCAGATGCTTCAGCACCTGTAGGATTTCCAATTCTTGCAAGACTTTCCCTGCTTATTCCGGGGCGTTGACGGAGTGTATAAAAAAGATGGCTTCAGCCCATCTTGACATTACTGTTAGTCACAAGGTAGCTGTTTAAATTTATAGAAGTCCATAATTTGCTTCACTAACTTTGTCTCTAAACTGGTCACCCTGAGCTGTCCTTCTGATATACTCTTTTATAATCCTCTCCATCATGTTCACTCCTAGTGGAAATCTTAATATCTTCAGCGCTGCCACCTCGCTACAATTCACAATATCATCTATGAACCTCATAGTCCACAGAGACTTCAGCCTGACCTCATCTGTTTATCTGCCAATCACCACTGCAAGCAGGAAGCGGCTCAGAGGTGTAATTGCACTCCCACCTTGAATCATTGCTACCGCACACCTCAAGACAGTGTTGCTGTCCTCTAGGTGTCTCCATCAACAGTCTTAAACCAAAAACATTGCATCTGTATTGTTCTGTAGTGCATGAAGCTATAATGCTGCTCACTGACTGTCACTACTCTTCTTAACCTTGCTTTCTCATAGCTTCATCATATGGCTCATCATTGTTATCCCTCTTTTACTTACAACACCACTGCACATCACTCTTGTTCTTAAGAACTGGCAGCAATACACTCCGTCTGCATTCCTCATGCATTCTTTTACTTCCTTTTCACTCCCCGATATTGTGTTAAAATGTGGTCAAAGAATCCATCGCCCTCTGTCCTAGACATCCCCATTCTTCCAGCTCTGTAGCCAAGCTGACAAAGAGTCAGGGTTGTGTTTAACCATACCTTGTAATGACATCATGAATTTCATTACAAATAAAATTTGTTAATGTTTTAATCTTATCTTTTATCTTACCTTCATGATGAATCTATCACCATTATCTATCACAGGCCTTCAAGGTGTCAGTAATTAAACTATTACTTAAAAAGCCATCACTGTAGCTGTGAAGCTAATTATAGGCTAATCTCCATTTGTCTTTTATCTTAAAAATTTTTGTAACACTAGCTGTAAAACAGCTAACTGATCATTTGCAAAGGTTAGTAAGGTAGTTTACTATAAGGCTGTTTATTAGCTCCTCTTACTTTTCTTTAAAGAGTACTGGAAACCACATACATTATAATATACTCTTAGAAGTGAAAATGAATAAAAAGAGAAACAAAGAAATGCATACACATCTACAATATTACACAAAAAAATTTAATTTTGGCTGAACTGATGTTTTCCATATTTATTTATTAATTTTAAAATTGAACATCATCTATTAAAACTGGCTCTGTGGTTATAGTTGATAAGACAGTTGTGCATATCTGACAACTGAGCAGTACATGATGCACATGCTGTCAGCAGTTGTGTTTGTGAAACCATGGTGTGCTTGATGTACTGTACATAGAAGTGCCAGGCTGTCAGACGATCTATTCATCCATAATGAAACAGTGAAGCCCCCCAGCACGATGGCTACAAGCCCTCTTCGCCTCTTCAAAAGATGTGTGAAGATGGCATGAATTATAAATACCCCCTCCACTCTAACACCAAAACCGTGTTTATGGGAGTGTGTGATGAGCATAGGAGGACATGGATTACATATTGGTATCCTGGGTTAGATCATTTTAGAGTAATGGATGAGAAAGTGAAAATGTGATCAACATGGGTTTTTAAAGTGCAATTAAATATTTATTTTAGGAAATAAAGTAGTAAAAGTTTAGTTGGGGCTAAATATATTTGAAAGCAAAACTGAGGGTAAAATGCTTGCATTTGACTAGTGTGAGCTGCAGTCCCATAAGCAGTAGCTTTAAGAGGTGAAGCTTTAAACAGCCAGTGTTTGAACCAGTGTGCAACAAGAGCAATTGTAGTATGTATCCTCCTTTTATTTGTTTTTGTATAAACATGAATTCACTCATAATCTGACCAAAATATCACATTGTAACACATAGTCGCCACCAGATCACAAACAGAGGACAGACTCTGCCCAACATGTGAAGTTCTACGTATCATCTAAAAATAAGAAACACTTGCACGGAGTATTCAAAGCCAAAAAAGTGAAGTGCACATCTGCTCCTTCAGTGTGAGGATCAAAAAGGTTTACTGAGTTTTTCATGGCTCCACTCAGAGCAACACAGAGTCTAAAGATGAGTTCTGTCAGCCTGCAGTCGTCACGTTGTTTGGTAATGCACTGGCAAAATCCTCACATCTTTGCCTAATCTCCAAGCGCCTTTCTTTCTGTTTGCTCTGAAGCTCTACCTGATGTAAAAAATAAATAAATGAATAAATAAATAAATAATACATGGTAGAAGACCTTACATATCCTGTTTTGGTGTCCTTGAGCAAGACTGAGTGGGAATATATCGTGGGTTTATGTATTGCCTTGCATTCTCTACACTGTCCGCCATTGTCAAACGCTTTAGAGACCAGGACTGAAAAATATTAAAAGCTGAGAGATGGAGTAGAATTTTTTTTACATTGTATAGGGTCATCGGTGCTTCCAGTAGCTAGCTATTTAATTCATGTTCATATCTTGAAATTAAGGCACTAACAACAGGAAGGACATCCAGTGTAAAAAAAACCAACCCAAAAAACCCTGCCAAATCATGCACGCAACACTGTGATGTGCTGTGGCAAGCCTTTGTCAAATTAAGCAGCAGCCAAAAGTAGCTTTAAAGGTAATGGAATGAGTGTTTTACCAGAATTGACAATCTGATAATAATACATATTTTCGTTTGACTGGCTATTTTTAAAGAGCCAGAATGAGCAGGATTTAGAAATTATGTTACCCTTTCAGCAATGTTTCAGCTAGTTTTTGTATGTAACACCAAGCATGTTTTCAAAAAGTCAAAGTGTGTCAAGACTACAAAGACAAACAAAGCTTCAGAGTTCTTGGAGGGAGATTAGAGCAGCGAGCAGGAGGCAAAGAAAACTGGTTTTATCTACAGGCTTGAAGGTGGACATTCAAAACACATGTTCAGACATCACATTTAGACCTTAGTTGCTTAGAGCTAAAACACCTAACCCACAGTAGTACAAAACTCTGACTTCAACTCTGGCGAATGGAAAAATATTATGACATTACTGCTGATACATAAGCAATTATTGGCCGAGGCCTAAACAAAATGAAAAGACAATGAATCAGGGAAAGACAACCTGTTGCCAAGAGATATTCGCGTTGCCTTACACGGATGAATCTGAGTAATCTTTGTACAAGTAAATATTCTATTTTAACATGTGGACTTGTGGAAACACAAGTAAAAGATTCATGCCTGTTGCCACTTTTCCCTTCTCCCTTCACAAAGAGCCATTCTCATGAGTCAAGATGTTTGGAGCTGTTTTATCAGCCATGCTATAGCATGGGTCCTTGAGCCAGTCATACCAAAATGAAAGACAGACATGTAGAAATCCTCCAGTGTCTTCCAGAATAAATATAAAGATAAATATAAGGAATAAGACAAAGAAAAATAAGGATTTTTGTTAAACTACAAGATTACCACTTGTTTATCTGTTTGATTAAAAGAAAACAGTCTTGACTGTTAGAGAAAAACTGCAAAGCAGCTCAATGTGTGCAGTTAGCCAATGGCTTAGAGGCCTTTCCCATGTTTTCTCCAAGGTAATCACATCACGACATGTTTATGCCTTTGTTTTGGTAAGTCACGGTTACTCACGGATGATCTTTAGCATTCAGTGTACCAGGCTAGTCTCACAGAAACATTTGAACATATGTTTTCAATTCAAGATTCAAGGCTCTTTACTGTCATTATGCAAGCACATATTAAGGCAATATAGCAATTCAGGCATCTTATACATCGCTTTGTTTACCTGGAGAACAAGTCCCAGGTCTGTCACACAATGCCTTGTCACTCTGATATACACCTAACCAAGTAGTTTTGGTGACTAAAATTAACCGCTCAGTAACAAAAACAGTAGCAAGTTGAATACAACGGGCACAAATCTAGCTTTGTGTCCACTGTCAAACCACTTTCGTGGATCAAAGACTTGACTTCAAGTTCCATCACACCAGACATCTCCATAATTAAAATGTCTGCCTTTCTGTGCAACAGGATTGAATGTGGATGTCATTCTTGATTTTTGTCAGCTGTCCCCCAAATCCAATTAAAAGCGTCTCAAAAAGTCAGTAAGCAGCGCTTGAGTTTAGGTCATTTTGTTAAACTGCTTTTTCTGACAGTCAAACAGTTATTCCTACATGAAAATGGTAAGTGTGTGAAGTGTCGGGGTCAAGCATTCAAGGCCATCATAGGACAATTAATCACTGTTACTAGTAAATACAGCAGAATCTTAATGCTAACTTTGGTCCTTTTTTAAGAGTATACATGAATCTAATTTGTATCCAAGATTGTTGGGTCAGTCATAAATATTAAGAGAAAGTGTTCCACTAGGTACCAGTATATTTTGCTTATAGTCACAAGAAAAGCCTACTCAGGCGATAATACGACCTCAGTTCATTAACTCATCTGTCCTGGAAATTCTTTTCTCCTCTCACTGTTGTTAACTTTACCCCCGTGTGAAACCTGGCTTCTAGATGAACACCACCTGACAGGGTAAGACGGCAAACCCATTCATCCTCCCCCATCTTTCTCATTTGATCCTAGAGCCTTGGGACTTCAAAGCCTATAGGCCGTAGAAATGTGGTTGTCTATGCACCATCCCAAACTAACAGCTACAAAGGATTTGAGTTACACCCCACAGATAATGCCTAACAAGACACGGTCAGATAGCTGTATGGATACTGCTAATTTCATGGAAATTCCTGTTTTTGGACAGTGATGGCAGCAGGCAGGAGGCCAGCTTCTCCTCTCTCTAAATTCAGTGTGAACTGGATCTAAACTGGCGGTGATTTGGAGGATTTTTTCTTTCTTGAATGAGCTGTCCAGTAGAGAGTCCCCAGCATTATTCATACAGTGCAACAATTAAATCATCAACAGGGGAAGGGGAAAAATATGTACATTATTCATATCAGTCCTCCAGGGGGACAAACAGTCAGAGCTAATGAGAGGCTGAAGCTTTGAAGTCATGGAGTCCTCGGTGAGGTGAATAGCATGAATTAAGTACAATCATCAGACACATTTTGCTCTATATGAATATCTTCTAGATGTCTAATTTTAGCTAATATTTTGTCTGTGTTCTAAGTTTTTATTAGGAAATTTGAATATAATTAAGTCCCTCTACCCCATTATCTACAAGGTCAGGCTCAGTTCCATTTCAGCAATCAGAAAGCTGTGGGAGAGGAAGTAAATTTAGTTGAAGGTTAATATTCTATGGGAATATATGTTTGCAAACAAGATGTACTTGTTGTCAAGTGGTGTGGAATGGATACATTTTATTTTCCACTGTTCAAATGTGAGAGAAGTGAGAAGGATTTTTGGTGAGCAAGTGCTTTGCTAAATAGAGGAAGCAGTGCCAGCCAGACTTGACCCCTTTCCCTGGCACTGCTGTTGCCAGCCATCCTGCCCTGTGCCATGCTGATATGCTATCTGCCCAAACAGATGCCCGCTCTGGCCTCACAGCGCCACTCTCCGGTCCACCACTTTAGTTGTAGCTGCCTGCTGATGTTTTGTCCGCCCTAGCGCTCTGTTTCACCCTTGTCTCACCCTTGTCTCCTTGAAGAGGCACAGCGGAGAGATAACTAGACCAGTGCTGACCTTCCTGTTCAAGGGAAGCGATTTGCTGATGAAAGGTCTGCACGACAGTGGGGCCAGACATGACATAAAGACATCCAGCAAGAGCACACATGGTGTCTAAACGATCAGCTTACCGCCACAGTGAGCTTTCCAGGACCTTGGTGGAGTCAGCGTGGTAGTACTTGGTTAGGATAAGGATGACCTGCAAAAACACATGGTGGAGAGAGAGAAATTTAGACAGTTATTTAGAGAACTTTTTAGTTAGTGAAATTAGAGCTAAGTTTTAGGTAGCTGAGATTAGACTTACAAGCAGCCGCCCAAAACCTCAACATGATGACAAGGCGAGGCTTTATCTGCACTTTTTCAAGTCACTAAGGTGGACTTAGTGATTCTAGTTTTTTGTACTAGTAATGTTCGTCATGACTAATAAACTAGCTGTTTAAAGGGGAAAAAATCTGACCTGAGCATAATCAAACAGATTAGGTTAAAGCTATTTGAAACTATTAATTACACTCATCTATAATCAATATAGATCACTTTCCACAAGCTATAACACTGCAAACAGCAACCACACCCCGTATCACATTAGTTAGCATTAGCTAGCAGTGTGGCCGACCTTAGCAGTGCTTTCACCTGCAGTCTTTGTTTCCTGAATGATAATGTCCATACCTTCATGCAGACTGTGGTTACACATGGTTTTGATTGCATGGTTATACGTGGGATTATTCTGACACCAGTGACATACATCTTTCTTTTTTTTTTACATCAAAGCAATGCAGAACCAGGCCTCTAATCGCATCAGTTTACTTTTCCTCACACTCATTTATAACTTGTCAGAGAGAGAGGGAGAGAGAGGCACAGTTGTATTTCAGGCTGCAGGTGGCAGGTTTGTGGCAAGTGGCATCACAATATCTTTGACCCAACGGGTAACTTCTACATGAACAAAATAAGAATAATGCATTTAATACACTAGCAGGGTAACTAGGAATTTTAGCCTTTAGGTTTGTGTGGTTAAATGGCAGTTATGAGACAATGATCATGTTATGGAGAAACGCAAAAGTAAAGCAATGAGTAAAGTGTAAAACAAATTGCTTTCTCCTGAGAGCAATTGAGGAATGTATTGCATTATTATTAAGAAACGTTTTCTGTGTAATTTGTGCAATACATTACCTACATTTTGAGTAATGATCCCAATACTGACCACAGCAAAGAGCGGAAATAATAGTAATGGATTGCATTTATATAGCACTTTTCGAGACCCTCAAAGTGCTTTACGATTCCACTATTCATTCACTCTCACACTGGTGGAGGCAGCTACAGTTGCAGCCACAGCTGCCCTGGGGCAGGCTGACAGAAGCAAGGCTGCCATATCGCACCATCAGCCCATCTCCAGTAGGTGGTGGGTGAAGTGTCTTGCCCAAGGACACGATGACCAAGAGAGACAGAGCCGGGGATTGAACCGGCAACCTTCCGGTTACAAGATGAACTAACCAACCCTCTGAACCACCCTCGCCCGACCTTCAACATACAAATATTTAACCACACAGCATGCAATTCATTTGCATAAATGTAATTCAATTCATTTCTATTTATACAGCACCAAACCACAACAACAGTCACCTCAAGGCAACCTCACAATAATACATAGAAAAAAAACCCCAACAATCACATTGCTCCATGTGAGCAAGCACTTTGGCGACAGTGGGAAGGAACTTCCTTTAAACAGGAAGAAACTTTTAGCAGAACCAGGCTCATGGAGGGGCAGCCATCTGCCACGACTGGTTGGGGTGAGAGAAGGAAGACGGGACAAAAGACATGCTGTGGAAGGGAGCGAGAGATTAATAACAAGTGTGATTCAATGCAGAGAGGTCTATTAACACAGAGTGAGTGAGAAAGGTAACTGGAAAAAAATACTCAGTGCATCATGCGAATGCTCCAGCAGCCTACACCTATTGTACCTCAGGGTCACCTGAATCTAATGCCTTTGATATGCTGCTTAGTGGTGGTGACTTAGAGTAAGTGAGAACCCGATGAGAATTGATAAGGAATCAAATCCATAAATGACATCAGTATTGGAACTGCTAAATTCGTAATAATTCCCATCCCAAATTATATCGTGTGTAATTTTCTCCCTTGTTTTTGGTCACTTTTGTATTGAGGCTCAAACACTCTTTGAGGGAATGTTTTTAATCCATACTTATATTTGAAAAGCACCGCTGGTCAGTCAATACAACTGCATAAATGTGACAAATGAGTGGCCACTATTGAAACTAATCTCTCATATTCCTTATTTCAAGCATATGCAACCGCAGGGGAACTCCATCTGCACTGCTGCTGATTTTTATGCTGAGTTCTGCTTGAAGCTGCTTGGAGAAACTATTACCCTGAACAAATAATAGCATTGCTTGCCACTTTGCTTCCAAAGAGAGCAAATACAAAGCTTTTCTCCTCCCCTCCTTCGTGCACATATGAATTAGCTTAAGCAGATTTTTGGGAGGGATGATTTGAAGATGAAATGCTTATTTTAAGTTGAATATAGATTTATTTTGGGCTTAGGGGACAGTTATACTATGGTTCTGATATTTCTCATAAAATAAAATAAAAAGATTAATATATATATAATATATATAATATAAATTAATATATTACTCATATGGCCAAGACATTTTGATCCAGGGCATAATCTGTGTGTGTCTGCACTGGATCAGAGATGCTTGTCTTTCATATTTTTGAGAACTCCTGTTCTTGACATCAAAGTCTACTGGGATTTGTGTTGCCATGGCAAGAGTACCAGTGGGTCAGGGATCACAGGAGGGCCTGGAGTTGTGATTGACAGGCTGGCTTACATTTCGAGGAGCAAGTGAAAATCCCAAGCGTGTCCTTAGGCAGAGGGGACTTGATTGGCCAAGGGGCCCAACCCACAGTCAGCTGCCAACAGCAATTCGTGAATGTGGCTGCTCTCAGAGAATCAAGCTGCAAACTGTACGACAGACTTTCCTGATACATCTTAATGTAGAAAGAAAGCACAGTCTGTATCACCATATTTTCTGTGGTGACCATACATAATTTTGGATTTTATTTTCAGGTTGAAGGTCCTTGAATTTTTAAAAAACAATGACTGAAAAGACTGGGTGGCCTCTAAAAAATGAAGCAAGTACAGGAGGCAAGCGTCTGGTTGATTTCTTAGTCAGATAGGATGAAAGCAGTACTGTCTTGCTTGGCTGACTTAATAAGATGCTTGGCTGCAGGCCAACCATTTTATCAAATATATTTTCATCCCTGTCAGAACATTTAGCCTCATAAAATACCCTCTAGCATAAAGTAATGCCCAGAGCTTTCATAATGCCCTCTTGTGTCAGGAACCTCTAGCATTTAGGCTATGGTTAATAAAAAAGAAACACTCTGAAATTTTTAAAAGTCCTTCCTCTGAGGCATGGCAGGTGTTTAACTGTGTCTTGAAAGACTTTTCGTTGGTTGGTTTAGCTGTGGAGCTCCACAGCTGGGGAGAAACAGAAGCTTTGACTGTTCTACACCAATTTCCACAATGCAGACTGCCATCAAAGCCTCTCAGTGGAATCTTGAGGTGCTTGGCTCAAAGCAACCCAAACTCACGAGTCTCAACCCCAGTGGGGCTTGGCTTCCAAAGATGTTGATGGATTCCAGAAAACTGGAACAGAGGACATCTCCTTGAGCTGCAGGCTGCTTCCTGGGACTGATAACAACCCTGGTAGCAGCTTCGGTGTCAACGCCCAAGCTGCTTTCTGACTTTCACAAAAACTTTCTTTCCTGATGAGGGATCAGCATCCATATCTGACTGAGCATTCGTGTGGCCCTCTGAGTCACACAGCATGTAGCAAGTGTTCTCCAATTGCTCGTTGGCCTACTGTGACTCAAGCGGTGTCTCTGGAAACAGGCTGTCCGCCTCTGCACAGCTGTCCTTGTCCTAATGAGACACTGGTGCAAAGCTTCACACTCTTACTATGCAGGCAGATAGTCCCTTGACACAAGGATTAGATCTATCGTGCAGTACACTTAGTACTTTTGCTCCCCAAGCCATTCTTGCTTTTTTTTTTAATCATTCACGTTCAAGCCTCCGGCTCAAGCCTTTGTTTTTATTGTAATATTGATGAACTTTTTTATGTTGTTCATTAGATTGCTGAGAATCAAGCTGAAAGCTCGGCCCAGAATCTAAGTTGTCATGGATACACATCCTAAGATGCAGCAGGCACGTTTGAGGGCACCATACAAAAAGGTACTTTTACCTCTGCTTTATTTTATATCGTCTCTTATGTCACTATCACTATATTGATTTGCAATACTGGAGATACAGCAGAACAGCTTAACAATACATAAAAGCACACGAATTGGTTTCGTGGTTCAGCCAAGCGTTGCAGCGTATTCTGTCAATACATGCAGAACAGACATCATCTCCCAGAGCTAAGTTGGAAAAGCAGATCCTCATGAAAATGCATACCTCTACAGCCTTTTGGATTCTTGCTCACACACAAAATACATTTTGCCTGCGGCTTCTGAGTAAGCCCTGTCTACATTATACATCTATAAATATAGCTTTCTAAGAGTGGCACACATCAATTCCATCCACTGTCATGTGCATGAAAAGGAGAAGTGAAAAGAAAAACATCTTAACATCAGACCTGTTAGTCTTAGGTTTTCATCATTCATCCACATGGCCGTGCCAACAAAATATTCCGTTTCTTGATCCCCCTGTAGTGTCAGTCCTCAAGGCCCACATTCTGTTCAATTGGAAAATGATTTTTCTTTGGGGATGAAGTGGACAGGGCAAGGATGTATTTGGCTATAAATCACTACTGGCAGGAGGCAGGGAGAGCGTTTATTTGGCAGTAGCGTAGCTAGCCACATTGACAAAACTGCAGAACAACACAGGAGCCAGATGCTTGTATTGCCTCTAGTGTATGGAGCAGTATGTTGACTATGACTACACTTGGCAGATACAGCGCATTGGACTAAAGGGCAAAATTGGCAAGGGCTAAGAATCCAACCAGAGCAGTATGAAAAAAAATCCTCGTCTTTTTAGAAAATACAGCACAATGCCTGCCAGTTGCAATTCTATTCAAATAAATCACAGAATCATTGTAAGAATCAACAAGTACTATAAAACACGTCAAGCTAAAATGAGCTGGGAGCCTATTTTCTTCATGAGTAATGACAGAAACGTGCCTCTGCATCCTCGACTTAATTCCATAATTAATTCCAAGGAAGTTTGGGATGACCTCTGCAACCTACTGAAAGAAGCATTCCACTCTCGTAACCATTTTGTAATACCAGAACTACAGTGATCCACTACAGACAGTTTGTGTGGTTTTTTGTTTGTAAGCTAGCAGACAATGAGATAATAGCCTTTATTGGGAAAAAGTCAACAGGGTGGTCAAGACCCCGGGATGACTCCATGCAAAACAAGAGCTACAAGAGCCCCCATTGAGAGTCAAGCTCATAGCCGAGCTGACCGTGAACTCCAGCTTGACAGCTGCTGTTTGTCCATGCGACATTCCCATCACTATGTGACAGTAGAGTGTTATCAATCAGCTATTGAGGACAAAGTGGGAGAAAATGTTTAAGGCAAAAAAGGACTGAGGGGAAATAAAGAAAGACAGACTCTGGAGCTCAGGAGAAAGAATGCACTCATTCATTTTTAAAGTGAAAACAGTGAAATACAAGTGCTCCCTCTAAGTGTGCGACACCCCCCTCCCCACCTCATCCCTTCGGGGCGCTTCACATTTTCCAGAAACGGACCACACGCATAAACAATTCATCACAGTCTGGAATAAAAGGGAGGAACTCATATTTTAAACCCCCCCCATACACACACATACACAGATGCATAATATGTTAACTTCACTTAAATTTCATTGAGGTTATTAGTAAAGTGGAGAATCAAACAGGATGACCTAATCATTATGACAGAGTTACAGGGACGTCTGAAGCAGGAAATTATAGTTGCACACTTTACATTTTCCTGATTTTTGGATGATTCTGAATAACATTCAAGGCGAATGTTAGAGAGATGAAATGATTCCCCACTAGTCTTCCAAAGCATCTGGACCCAATGTTCAAGCACAGGTCAATCAGGACTGGACTAGCCCATTATAATACCCTGTCAAAGAAAAGCCTAATCTTAGCCCAAATCCTAATCCCTAATTTATCCAATACAGGACATATGCCAGCTAGACTGTGACTTAATAAGCTTAGACTTGTATATTAACAAGAGATTAATTCTACTGTGGCAGTTGACACATAACATTGCCGTTCTGTGCTTCATCAGCACTAGCAAATAACATTGTAGCTTAACAACAACATCCTGGCATTTCCCAAACAAATTTGGGAAATAAATTCACAGACTCAGGCCTTTGTAGTCGACTGTCATCTAGCTAATCACTCAGATGTTCTGAGATGCACTTCTATATACTGGCAAAGTGTTGCCAGCCTCTCTGCCATAATAACAGAGACAAAGAATGTGAGTGTCCTTATAACTCTGGATAGTTCTATTACTCTGTTGGGAATTTCGGGGAAAATACCCTATAAGTGAAAGTCAGTTTGACAACCTACTTTTACACTCGGGTCAAAATTTAAGTAGGACATTTCATTGGCTTTACCATATCCTCTCCAACATGCTCTTCTATAGGATAAAGTGCTTCATTCATCCAAATACTTGCCCATAAGCCCCTTCCTTGATATTCAGCAGAACTAATAGGAGTGAGTGGGTACATCAGGCAGAAACTGTTTTTGACTTAGACCTCAGACACTTTTTATCTGAGGCCAGCCAGTGCCCCCCTCACTCGTTACCATTTTAAAAGTAGTCTGAGATTGCCTCCATTCATTAATCGGCTCAGGTGGAGGAGAAGAGGGGAGGGCAATTACATGGACCTTTGCTTCTGCTTTCCTTGTGCTCTGTCCACACAAAAGACTTTTGCTGATTTTACTCTAACAACTTGGCCCACTCAGGTGGAGTGGGAGCGCATCTGGAGGCCAGATGAACCGTGGGAGACAGTCGTGCAACTAATTTGATGTTGTTATTCTCGTCTCCTCTGCATACGCTATGTGAAATGTTTTGAATGGTTAAAGAGGTTTGTGAAATTGTCTCTTATTCTTCAACTCCTTTATAATTATTGGTCATGTTTCAGAAATCACAATAATGGACCACCTCTACTATTAAAATGTGAAAAAGGCATTTTAAGAAAAGCATCTACTGAAGCAGAGAAGAAAACTTTACAGAGAGCTCCAGTTTAACAGAAATATTCTGGACACTGCAAAATGAAAAGGGCATGGCATTTACTTTGTCACTTGATTTTAGTTGTGGACTTATACAGATGCATTTGCTAATACTTGTATAACACAGGAAGCAGCTGCAGTACTTTTGTTTGTTTTTTTTAATTCACCATCTATAGAGTTTCAAAATGCACTCAAAGTGACACTTCTAAAAAACCTACTAGTTGCTCTCAGTTTTCTTTTCTTTCAGAGACCACGTTTCCTGAATCTTACTAACAAAGATTAGGGTTTTGACTCTGTAAAATAATAGCAAACTCAGTCAAACTTGTCCTTGATTTGCTTCATGTTGGATCTGAGAGTCATTTGTATATATCTTTTGGAATCAAAATCTTTTCATCACTTTACTTTCTCTTTCTACCTGTTCACCCATCATTTGGCATTTTCTTCTCTTTGATGTCTATTTTTTGTGGTTTCCATCTTCCCTTTTTGATCTCTAGTCTTGCTTAAGTCTCTGCAGTTTTCTTCTTCTTTTTAAGCCTCCTCCTCTTCCATATTTGAACAATTGCTATAATTGGGCGCTGATCAAATTGGCAGCCTGTTATCCAAGGAAGAGACTGGAACAGTTTAGGGTTGGCGATGTTCACACAAATGCACGTGCGCATCCTGCCCCAATTCTCTTAAATTATGGGGTGTACGCACAATAGTGGCTATCTTTGGTAACACATATTACTGTAATTCCACTGCAATCTCAAGAGGGTATCATCAAGACACATTTTAAAAATATATTCCCAAACAACAATTATTTGTCCATTCAAATAAATATTTCTGCACATGGAATTGTGAAAATAATGTTGCCAGTTAAGAACCTAAAAGACTGACTGACTGTGCTATCCCACAACTAATTGGAGCTAACAGCACAGAGTGAGCCCAGTTCCTTAGATGTGTGATAATCCACTGTTGGGAGCCCAAGGCCTTTGGGACTGAGACAGAAAGTAGCGGGGGTGGGAGAAGAAACGATAAGAGAAGTATAGGATATAGTGGGTGAAGGGAAGATAAAAGAAAATGGCACAAAACCAAAAGACAAAGAAAAGAGCTGAAAAGGGAAAACTGTTGAGAATGGGTAAGTAGGAAAAAGGGCATCACATGAAGCAAGAAAAGACAAGGTTTAGAGTCAGAGAACAACAAGATGGAGAGAAAGGGAACAGACTCACAATGGGTAGCACAGGGAAAAAAGGCTAAAGGGGCATTAGAAATAAAATAGGACACTGTCATTGGTTGTCTGAGGGCTCTAATGGTGACAGTAAGTGATGAAGCTGAGGGACTGAGATGAGCTTTCTGGCCCTAAAATCTGTTCAACAATTTGAGCAGGTTACTGGGGACGATGTGATTGGGACCAAGAACCTAGCTTAACTTGTCTCTAGGTAGTCAGCCCCTGTCCTGAAAGGTAAAACCAACTGGCCTCATCTAGCTGTGTACTGTCAATCTCTAAGGCAAGCAAAGAAACAAGAAGCTGGACATGTTCTCAGGCTTTTACTAACTACTAAGGATGGGAATAGAGAACCGGTTCTTGTAGAAAATTCCTAAATTCCCAGTAGTTCAACTCCTTGGAACCGTTAGTCTGCTCGCCCATTGCTTCCACCACAGCTGATTTCAGTTTGGGTGCAGGAAAATGAAAATAGTGGCACAGTCGGTATTATAGATATGGATTACTTTCATTTTTTTACTGTACAAAAGGATGAGATGAAGTGCAGCACAGACTCATGGACAGAAACAACTGCTTTATGCTGTTAATACTATTTAGGTATTAGTTTTTTTTTTGTTTTTTTTTTATCAATTCCCATCCTTACTAACTACCAAATAAGTATTAACACCTTTTATGTCTTCTGTTTTCTCTAATCTGATCCAGCATGGAAAAGGTCCTTTCTTTATTTCTGTATTTAGATTCAGACTGCAGCGTCACAAGTAGGTGTTTGTGTACAATAGTCTCATGCCCTTTCGGTATCCTTTGAGTAAATGTCCAGCAGCTGCGCACTGCAAGAGAGTTTGAAAGTTGTGCTGCTAAAATATCCCATCTGATTCCAGTGCCTGCAATATTACACAACGGTCAAACATAGCCTTTAAAATATGGTTTCTGAAACATGATTACAGCTTTTCTATGCCAGGCAGTTTGTCAAACTCATATGGCAAAGACTTTAATATTATTCACCTATTTAGCTCTATCAACTGAAAATAGTATCACTCTGGTCACATGGTGTTTGCCCATTGTTCTGATTGGTACTGTAAATAAGTACCTTAGAGTGTGTTTGAATGTATATGATAGGAACATAGATGCAATCTAACATAAATAAATAACTGATTTATAGCAGGACTAGATTGGGATTTTATTTCTTGGATTTGTTATTGCAAGCAAATTCTTCCAAATATTTTTCAATTTTTCTTTTTATTTTGTAAACGAACAACATTAATTATAGAACATTTAGAAATCAATACAGAAGAAGACAGAGTTTTGCAAAATCTGCTCAAACTGCTAAAATACAAAAGCACTTAACAGCTACAAGTAGGAGAAATTAATTGTGTTTTTTTTCCCTGTTTGTTCTCCAGACTTCACTTTGTTCCCTTCTGCAGCTGTTACATGCCCACAATTGCAGCTTCTTCTTGCCAAACTGCATTTTATTAGGGTTTGAATCAGACTTTTCAGAACCAAAAGAGCAAATGATGTAGCAAACACAGTTTTATCCCACAATATTGGTGTGAAGCGAGCATTGTTCAGATAGATAGCCAGATAGGGCACAAAATGAGAAATCCATTTTCTATTAGCAGCTTCTACATTATAATAAGTGTTCTGCTGCAAACACTGGAAGCCTCAGAAATCCATATAAAATAAATGAATAACAATGTGTCTGACTAACACGAAGTGGACCAAATAATCACAAACTTGGGGTAAAGTTTTCCTTTAATATTGACAGTACATTACCATCATATTCACCTGACATGCAAGTACCTTTGAATATAGAAATAGCGATGATCTGTGATTTTTCTATTTCGTGGAGAGTATTGCAGAAAGAGAAACTGGTGGTGTTCCATCTGAAAGAAGGACCAATATGTTTGTGATGTTTCCTTATGAAGCCTTGAGTTGAGAGTTTCCTCGGTATGAGTGGGAATAATCTAGTGGTTAATGACTTCCCATTGGTATTAATGTCCATGGGTGTTGTTTAAACATTAATACAACCAGTTCCTGTCCTGTAACTATACAGTTGAAGGAAAGTCACATCTCCAAAACCAGATCTTAATAAATAATAAAGTCACTGGGTAAAATGCTCAAAATCTTGTTTAATCATAGCAACATTTTCTGAGTTTATTTAATGTAAACTAAGGTTGTATTTAATTTAAATTAAACTAGCGCTCTTTTAATAACGTTTTTGATAACTTAAGTAACTTCATGTTACTTATAATAAGTAATAAGTTAGTTGAGCTTACTCTTCTTATCCAATCCAACTTTATTTATAAAGCACTTTAAAATGCCCAGCACAGGACCAAAGTGCTGTACAGTAAATAAGTTAAAAACATGAGAATAAAGAAAAACAGCGAACAATAAAACACATAATACATAAAAATAAAAAATTAAAACAGCCCTAAATTAAAAAACAAGATAAAACAGCATAGAATCAACTAAAACAACTAAAATAAGACTAAAACTAAAACCAACATCTCACAAGGTGTCAAAGGCCACAGTGAAACAGTCAGAGAAGAGATCGTTCCACAGTTTCTCCTCTATGTTTACGCTCAGTCCTGGGTACATTCAGGAACAGCTGATTAGCAGACCTGAGAGAGCAGGTAGGCGGCTCAGAGAGATAAGATGGGGCTAGGCCATGGAGGGCTTTAAAAGCAAATAAAAGAATTTTAAAATGAATCTTAAAAGGAATGGGCAGCCAGTGAAGTGAAGCTAAAATAGGGGAAATGTGCACAAACTTTCGAGTGCCAGTTAAAAGACGAGCTGCAGCATTTTGTACTCTCTGTAGATGAGCAATGTATGAAGCACTGACCCCTGCATAAAGTTACTTTATGGCAATCCAGCCGAGTGCTAACCTTAAGCTAACCTTACTTTCTGAGAGAATGACATTGCTAATGTTATCTTATCAAATGTTACTGCGCACAAAAATAAATACTCTTTAAAAACATTGAGAAACACTTAACATATCAAGATCTTTTATACTAAAATGTTTTTACTGATGTACATAATGTAATTTGGTCAACAAAATGTAACAAAAAAAATTATCATTTTTTGAGGGATGGATTCAAAAGCACAGCTTTTGGGCCGTATATTTTAATACTTAACCTTTCAGCCTATATTTGTGTGCAGCTGTGTGTTCTTTGTGTCTACCCTGGCTACCTTTGCTGTCATGGTGGGATCAACAGAGGCTCCCGTCCTGGCTCGGGCTTCTTCCCTTTCAGCTGATACAGCTGCTTGGCACAGCTGAACAGATGTCACTTCAGTATTATCATAATCCCCATCCCTCTCTCTCGTCCCATTCTGCCACGTTCTTCGTGTTGCTTTTTGGCAGTTGTTTTTGCTGTGTCATACACACCCATTACCAGCTCTTTTGTTCCACTCCTTTGCTTCGCTTTATACAAGTAAGCACATCTTGTATCCAACACTGAAGTCATCAGCCTAAAACCCCCGATCATTAACAAATTAAGCTATTAACGATTGACTGTTGCCTGAGATTGTTTTTTTAATGACAGTTAAAGTTGATCTGGGTTAGCGGTGCATTGTGGAACTCGTATTGAATGCAACATTAAACACAGTGGAAATACTTTCAGGGCCTAATTCGAGCAAATGTATTCTTGGAGCTACTCTAATTACATGAAGGAGATACATTATTAATCCATGTACATTATTATACGTAGTGTTTTCCCTGTTCCCAGCTACTGGGGTTCAAGCACAGTTTATCCTGAATAATTTGCGTAAACCTTCATGTGAAAATGAGCTTACAGAAATGGCAGCAATTTGTAACTTGGATGTTATTAAGCATGTTTACAGTTCTGCTGATTCTTGAGGAGGCTGCAGGCCTTTACTGCGACATTTTTCCACCTTGTCATTAGGTACCGTTAATGTTATTTCATAGGCCAGTGTTTACTCCCCTGGAAATGAACAGGGTTATTACCGTACCACCAGTCAAACCCAGAGGGATATATTATGGAAATTACAAAACTGAATAGAAATAGCTTATCAACATAAACAGTTGGCTGAGAAAAAGCACAGTTTAAAAAGAAGCAAATCTTGCCTGAACTGAAAAATAATCAGAGTTAACTGTAAACGTCTAAACCCAGACTTTCTCCAGACTGGTCACAAGGCTTTTGCCAAGCATTTGATGCAAGTCACCCAAATCAATATGGGAGTATGCTATTTACATTTAGCATGCATTACTAGAGATAGAACAGAAGCAAAGATATCAGTGAAGCTATAGATGTAACACAGGGGTTATATTTCACTATTATTACAATATTGATACAAGTAGCAACCATATCCGATCGTTCAGTCTGACATCACTAGCCGTGTCTGGGCCTAAACTCCGCTGCAGGTCCATATATCAAATGATCACTGTGGCATTACTGAGAGTTAAAACACTGTCTTAAGTCTTTCATCTTTAATAAAATGATCAGCGTTCTGCTCTACCAGGTGTAACAACTGAGTTTAACATCCAGGCATCCATGAAAAGGGAATTTATGACATTTAACGGAGTTAGAAGTTAGCAGGGAGTTAGCTCGCTAGCTTCCATCTAAATACAATATAGCACGTCCTGACTGCGGGGTTTTGGAAACAAATTAAAACGTACAGCTCTGTTATCACTTCCAGCATAAATGAAGACAGAAAACTAAACAGCAGTGACGTTTGTAGGGTTACTGAAGTTTGGCTAGCTGGTATATAATGATGTGCTACGTGACCGCTAGCGACACAGCTATGTTAGCATAATATAAACAAGCTAACTTTTTTTCCACTCGATAAAAGTTAACGTGAGTGTTCTCGGTGGTCAGGAACAAATGTAATCGCATGTCAGGATGTTGTAAAAGGACCAAACTTCAGCCAGGAGAACAACTGAGATAATCCATCCACAATACGAGGTTAGTCATTCATATACTGCTGCATGGGCTGGGCTGTAGTTACATCCTAAGGTTTTAAAAACTGAGCTTAAATAAATGATTAGATTAAACATGTTAACAACACAAAAGCCATATTAAATGCAGACTACTTTAGACCCGGAAGTAGGATTCGTCACGTCATCACTTAATAATCGGATTGTCACATTTAAAATGCAATTTTTTTCACTACATTCCATACGTGTGTAGTCTTAACTATCTGACAGGAAATGATTCCACACAGACTGGACTACATGCGACATCTATGGAATATAATTCAACTGTTACTTGGCTCTTGACAACAATTTTAGTGAAAAATTCTAATAATGTTCAGATTAACAGACATTCAGGTGTGATGGTATTTACTTATTGATTCAAATAAGTTTACAAGTCTACAGCTTGTTTGCTTGTTAAAATCAGCAAGCAAGATTAGAAATGTTCACACCAGTGACTGTATAATCCCGCTGTATAGAAATGAAGCCAAATTTTCCCACTTGTGGGGGCTGCAGTCTTGCATTTTTGGAGCCAGAGTGTGTGCAGAAGTGACTTGGGGTGGAGTTGCTGCTTTGAGCTCCCTCCTACAAGCCTCCCTGCACTTTTTATGTAGTTCAACTGCTCCAGTTTTAATAATCTCTGCTGATGGTTTTAATCGTTAAATTAAGCTAAACACAACCGCACTGCTATATTTAAAAAAGAAAGGCAGCATTGTCTACAGTTATTGGTCCACGCATTTTACTCTCATGGTTGTATCAACAATATTTTCTGCTGAGGAGATGTCAGCCACTAAGAAGCCATACTTCACATTGTGAAGGAGCAGCTGCAAACCAAGTACAGCTCCACAACACTGGTAGCAAATCCCTATGAGAAGAGTGATGCTGGTGCAACAACTCACTTTTAGTTCAGCTAAGGCTGCCACTCCAAGGCAAAGCTTGCTGTTTGCTGTGTGGTGGAAAATGTGCTACCAGTATAAACGCACTATACAATAAGGTAACGCCAATATTCGAAGAGGTAAATGTGCAGTAGGTACCAGATCATCTAAAAAAAAAAAAATCTGTTATTTCTAGACTGATTATTCAAATTTTCTCCCTGAAAAGATTTCAGTTGATCCAAAATTCCAAAGGGAAGACAGGAACTAGGAAGAGAGATCATATTTCTCCCATATTAGCTTCTCTTCCTTATCCCCGTTAAGTGCCAAATGTTAAGGTCCCATCTTGAAGGCCTATTTTACCATACTACCTCAGAAGTATGATCCTTTCAAAAGCAGAATGGGTGCTTCTCTTGTGTAATCAGTTCCCATTTGGTTTCAGGAGATAGACACCCCCTCTACTTGTAAGATTAAGCTTTGAAGTTTGCCTAGCTGTATAGTTAGGAATGGATCAGTTTAGTCTGTTACTAGATATAGGATAGTAGGAGATTTCTCATTATGCACACCTTCAAACACCCTTGTGTGCAAATGCCACTATACTATACTGAGTTTCAAGTCTCTATGCTCCTTTTCCTGTCATCTCTTTCTCCCTGAACCCCCAACAAATAACTGCCCATCAGTGAGCTCTGTTTCACCTGAGATCTCTCATTAGAGAGATCCATGATTCTGAACTGGATAAACAATTAAGAAAATGAATGTCATGGATGTATCACAAGGCCATTTCTGCTCATAAGAAGTGCTTTCTTCTAGAATTTCTAATTGGATTTATTAATGTTAAGCAGTGGATTATATATACTATTGGCACCAAGGATGAATTTCAGTAATGGAGGATTTTGTCCAGATTTGACTGAATTATGAGATGAAGACAGTAAACATGGATCCCTGCCACATCTGGTACTAGCTGTACCAGCATGTGAGTGTAGTAACAGCAGTAACACTGGAAGTTTAAATAGTGTTTATGGCAGTGCAAATACAGCTATTCCTACTTGCTGCTTTTGCACAATTTGAAATCCTTTTAATTTATGTGAAATTTTTTTTTGCATAGAATTGAAGTAATTGATTATTGGCATAAATAATGAATGCCAGATTCCCAAAACATTTGCCTTTACCTTAAAAAAGACCTGTTTTATTTTGGCACCAGAACAGGAAGCAAGCAGTAATATTTAAACAAGGAAACAGAACTAAACTAAACATAGCGGCATGACAGAAGAAGAAAACAGGAACGCTGAGCAAATGTATTATATGAGACTGAAAACACTGAGCAAACATAAAGTGGACATATTAACAATAACCACACTAAGAATCAAATAGAAGATATTTAATAATAAACAGAACTTGAAAAGGTAAAGACATAAACGCTGGGTCAAAGGCCCGGGGCCATGACAAGGGCTATGTAAATATAGTAGGACTAACACACTTTGTGCAACCAAACAGCACATTAACATGGCTAATTGAGTTTGGTGCTTTTGGCCGCAGAGCTTCATTACTCTTCAGCTGAAGCAAGAAATGACGTCTCAACACTGATCTCAGTGAGATCATCCAGTCTTTCTCTCTCTCTGTCTCCCTCTCTGTAGCTCCATCATCACCGATGGCAGGGACATTAATTAGGTTTAGCTGGGGTTAAAACAGTACAATAATGAATTATTTCTTCCATTCTGCTGACCTGTATCTCTACCTTACAGATGCTTCTTAACTTGATTTCATTTAAAAGGCTGCCGTCTTTTTTTAAATTTCACTTTTTATTATGTAAAGATTTGAGGGTAGGTTTGACACAACCATGAAAGTGCTTGCTTTGGAAAAAATGCTGTGGCTTGGTTTTTAGTAAGAGACAGAACAGAGGAACAGAGGTCTTTTAAAATCAGGAAAAAGTTTGTGGATTTGTGAGCCCTCTAGTCACATGGAAGAGCAGTCTGGGACTTTCACAGGGCATTACATACAGTTTACAACAACAACAGTAAAGTAAAATTGAGGGAATAGGTAATGTGGTGACAGCTACTGCCATTAGCTATTATGGAAACAAACACACTCATTATCAGCAAAAAAATCAGTAGTGGCTACATATTGTGTACCAAGACAAAAATGAAAGGGATGTCTGAATATGTCACCAGCTTTATTTTCCACACACATTATGAATTACACACACAATCTGAAATAGCAGAAGGCACCCTGTATTCTTACAGTCTTCTTGGAATAAGAAAAACACCCACAAAAAACACCTGCGAGGTTTTCTCTCTGTAGCCTCACTCACTCTTTTGCATTTAGGATGCTTCTCCATCCTTAAAAGAGTCTTAAAAGAGGTCATGTTTAGTCACAACCGCGCACTCTGGCTGCTGTCACATGCCATCACATGGCCATGTCACACACACATTCCATTCATCCTCTCCAGTCCCCTTCATCTCCATCTCCCCAAGGGGAAGACCCAGAGTTCTGGTCCTACTTCAATGTCCTGTCACACTTCATTTAGCCTCAAAGGAGAAGGAGGACTGGAGTGTGATGTGGGTGCAGCTTCTAATATATACATTACAGCAGCACACAAGTGTAGTAGTACACGTACTTTGTGCACCAGTATACGCAAACAAAGTCCGAAGCGCTTTCTGCTACTGTAAGCGCTTTACTAAACTGTTCAGACAGCTGAAATTCACTCACATGCTTCAGGTTTTCCGTGCTCTTCTGTTACTTACTGCCCTTTCTCATTGTTCAATCCTTTTCTTTTTCCAATTCAGGCCATGGCCACCCAGCTATAGAATGAGGTCAGAGCAAGTGTTAAAGTCTAAACAAGTAGAAACACCCTTGCTGCTTCACCCATTGAGGGGTGCAAATGTACTCTGACACATGGCTGAGCCATGCTGTCTGTCAAACCGCTGAAAGAACTTTGAGGCCTTGCAAACCTTTGTTCACAGGCAAAGTCTGTGAAGTAAGCAAGAAAATCATTAAGAAAACCATATGAGATGTGTTGTAAACCAAGTCTTGGCCAAGGGCTGATACAAGCCACTGAATACTTTCCAGGTTATACTGTACACTATACAGTTGCCCACTGTTCAGCACACCCAAGGTGGCACTGCATCCCTGCCAACAAAAACCTGGACTCTCCTCTGGATGCCAAGTTTAAATGAAAACATTTTAGAAGGAATCTTTGTTGTGCTTAAAGCATGGAAATGTGGCTATGGAATCACCAGCATCACTGCTCATTCTGCAGCTTTTGTTTCTTAGGTTGTTTAGTGTGTTCTTGTTAATGAGAACAGATGTGATGAAGCAGATGTGGGAGCCCATTTTCATCCCCAGGGTATCAAAAACTGCTGTTTTGTCAGCGCTGCTAGCATCTAGCATTGCTTTGATATTGCTGTGTCAATATTGGAAATAACTAATTCACCCCTGAGTTTTCACACATAGAAGTTGCGTAAAGACCCATTACGGCAATGATTTGAAAACCTCATAAACACATATTTTATTCACAGTACAATACAGAAAACATATTAGATTATCAAACTGAGAAAATTACCACTTTCAGAAAAATATTAGTTCATTTTGAATTTGATGACAGCAACACAGACAGATGGATGTTTACCATTGTGTAGAATCTCTTTTTCTTTTAAGAGAAGACATTTAAAGGCCAGTCACTTTCTTTCCAAGCTCAGTAGATTACTGGATGACTAAGAACCTGCACAGACATAAAGGGTATTTTGTTCATATTCGTGCATGAGTCATCCAAAGAATGAGAATGGATGTCCAAATAATGTATTGGGTGGATACACACAAAAGGTGATTTCACCCAGAAAAACACTGCTTTCACGACTTGAACTAGTTGAAGAGAGTGCACAGGCCAAAGAAGTTGCGAGAACTGTCCAATTTTATATAAGCATTTCACAGAGGCTGCTCTAGCTCTGGATCCTATGGAAGAGAATTAGTAAAAAAAAGTGGACACGTCTTTATTTTATTTTCCAAAATTCTGACTTTAATGTCATAATTCTGAGAAAAAAGTCAGAATTCTGAGATTAAAGTCACAATTCTGAGAAAAACAAAGAAGAAAAAAGTCAGTGGAATTTTCTTTTTTTCGGCGGCCCTAATCCTCTTCCGTAAGGTCAATGATGAAAATGCAACATCTATCCCAAATTTTCACATTTAAAAGACAAATCCAGTTTGGTGATTCCAAAATAAAGTCTATGTATCCTGGCTGGGAAGCTGGAAAAAATAAGTATACAGTATGCAAACTGTGTGCAAATTGTGTCCAAACACAATCTCCAACAAACAGCAAGCCACAAGTGAAATGGCTCAGCTGCCTTAGTTTTCAGATAAGAGGAAAATCTCCCT
The DNA here is from genome assembly GCF_018398535.1 of Haplochromis burtoni. Classification (NCBI taxonomy): domain Eukaryota; kingdom Metazoa; phylum Chordata; class Actinopteri; order Cichliformes; family Cichlidae; genus Haplochromis; species Haplochromis burtoni. The sequence goes on along the minus strand of NW_024582869.1, from coordinate 170,510 downwards.
GAAGAACTGAATGATTACCTGAAGCAAGCCAGTGAAAAGCAGGTAAAAGAAATTGGCAAAACAAACAGTATTTCCAAAGATTTTGAGTGCGCCCCCAAAATAAGTGTTAAAGAACACTCAACAGTTTGCTAAAGCCTTCATCCATGTTTCTATCCAAACACAAGTACAAAGAAGATAAAATGTCTCTTTAAGACAAATAATTTATTTGAATCTAACAGGCTTGCGTAGTCAGATAATTTAATTCATACCAAAAACACTCAATCGCTCAATTGTAATGCTGTTACCGTAAAATTTTTGCAGAGCAGAGTACACTCAACTCCTTGCCAATCGTCTGTGAATGCTTAGTCTAGCCAGAGCTAAGATAGCAATATCAAGGCCACTGAAAAATAAAATGGAATGCAGCACAGGCAAGCACTCACACTCTCACACATACCAACAACTCAGTCCAACTGCATTCTACACATGTCATGTTGCTCTCACTGGTTCCTGCACACAAACCACATGGCTGCATGACATTACGACAACTTCAAACCCCGCACGAGCCGAGAGGTGAACACCAGATGCTCGTGCTCTTTCACTGGTGTGGGAAATGTCAGCTGTGCAGATGGTGGAAGGTTTTTTATTTCTTGGGGTCTGGTTGTGACCTGTCCCCGTGGTGCGGTGCACAACATCTCATCCATAAACATAGCGGTAGGCGGTGGGTGTTGTGTTCAGCCTGCCAGACTGCAGATGAGATGCCAAGCTACTGTACAGTGCTTTTTATTATTCATCTCAGGAAGCACTCTTTGTTTTGAAGCCACACAGATGAAGAAAATAATAAAAAGTGGAAAATGAATCCATCCCTACAAAAAAAAATGCCCTTCATTTAACAGCACATCATGTAAATGCATTCTTTATTGCACAAAATCTTTTTTCCCATTCTTGATTAGTTTCACTTTTGTCTGTTCTTGGAAAAAAAAACACCTCGAGTGGAAATATTCAAGGACGTCTCCCAGCACACATTTTCTCTCCTGTTTTTAGCTGCTCTTTGTTCTCACACAGGCTAGGAGATGTCACTGTGTGCATGCATTCAGTCGTCAGGACCAGCATGATGATTTAAACAAATTTAATGTAACAGAAGTTGTTGTGGTTAATAAAAAGGTGACTAAATTAAAAGGTCTGGGAGTATTATTTAGTCAACTAAACAAAGGAACACATAGAAAAAGCCTTAACACCTCCATCATTAATCACTGTGTGACTGTATCTATATTTCTTATGCTGCATTATACCTGCATGATAAGAATGACTGCCTGTCTTTGTGATAAATGACTGAATAATCACCCCGACTGAATCACAATCTACCCGAACACTGAAATTCGTTCTGCTATTGTCTTCTATTTAAACTCTAATTTTCTAATTTGACATTAGGCCTAAACGGTCTGAGCAGCACTACTTGCTGATATTGACGAAGGAACGTAATGAACAAACTAACAGCATAATAAAATAACAAAGCTGAGCTAAATAAAAACACTGAAAAGTAATGCAAGCAGATCAGAGAATAATGATGTAGTGGTGTTTTTAAAAAAATAATAATTTCTTATGAGTTCTTCCGTTAAGCATCACAAAACGGATAAGTGGAAAAACTATTATATAAACGATTTAAAAAAAAGTTACTGTAATTCCAGAGTATTTTTTTATAATAAAGCATGATTGTGGCCGGCCAGTGAAAAGGTTTCTCATTAAAGGGCTATGAAGGAATGTATTTATATAGTATTATAGAGTAATATCTATATTAAGCTCTGACTCTCTTTCCCATAGTTTGCCTTTTGTTCTCTCTGTCTCTCCTCTCTTCCCTTTCCCCTCACCCCTAACTGGGCTTGGCAGATGGATGCCCATTCCAGAGCCTGGTTATGCAGGAAGATGTCTGATAGTTGGGAATTATAGAATAGAAAAGAATAGAATAGCTCTTTATTGTCATTGTTACAAAAACAATGAAAGGCAGTTTGGCATCTCTCCATGTGTGTGAAGTACACGATAGCGTAAGTATTTACACAATAACACAGACAAATTCACATTTACACAAGAAAGAGATGTACAAGTTATACATACACCTGCATACATACAGATACACCCATGCATACATACACGCACATACATACATATATGCACGCGTACATACGTACACACACATATTTTCACATGCACGCTTACATATATATACACACACATACATGCCACTGACGAGCAGGTGTATTGTGAGGTGCAGTGTGATCAGTGATATTGCACATTGAGGGTGCGGTGCTGTTGCAACTATAATAACTAGTGGTAAAATAAATACAGTTTAAAGAGGTAGGAATGTTGGTTGCATTAAAATATACGTAGAAATACAGTTTATAAATAAGGTGTAATGTCCATGGGTGTTGGCAGTGCAGTTATCCTCCAATCAGGGTGGAGCTAGGGCATGTTTGACAGCCTGTGGGTAAAAACTTCTATGGAGTCTGTTTGTCTTTGTCCTGGTGGACCTGTAGCGTTTACCTGAGGGAAGGGGGGGAAAAGTGAGTGTCCAGGGTGTGAGGGGTCTTTGATGATGATGTTGGTCTTCTGCTAAGGTCTGCCAGTATAAATGTCTCTGAGGGGGGTTAGTGAGGTGCCAATTGCCTGCTCTGCTGCAGTTTCCTCTTGTCCTCCGCGGTGCAGCAGTTGAACCTGAGTGTGCAGCAGTAAGTCAGAAGGCTTTCGATGGTGGAGCGGTAGAAGTTCACTAGCAGTCTCTGGGGTAACTGGACCTGACGCAGTTTCCTGAGAAAGTACAGCCTTTGTTGTGCTTGCCCTACCTGTTGTGGACCAGGTAAAGTCGGCCGAGATGTGGATTCCGAGAAACTTAATGCTTTCTACCCTTTCTACCTCCTCCCCACCAATGTAGAGGGTAGAGTGCTCAGATCGCTTTGTTCTTCTGAAGTCGATTAGCATCTCCTTGGTCTTCGCAGTTCAGATGCAGGTTGTTGTTTTCACACCATTGCTTCGGATGCTGAACCTCCTCTCTGTAGGCTGATTCATTATTGTTCTCGATCAGTCCTATGATGGTGGTGTCATCAGCAAATTTTATAATGGTGTTATTGGTGTGGATTGGACAACAGTCATGGGTGAAAAGTGAGTATAAGAGGGGACTGAGGACACACCCCTGTGGGACACCTGCATTCAGAATGAGGATAGAGGTGTGCACTCCCATTCTGACGTTCTGGGGTCTGTTGCTCAGGAAGTCCAACATCCAGCTGCACAGTGAGCTGCTGAGTCCTAAGTTGCTTAGTTTATTAATCAGTTTGTGGGGTTGAACTGTATTGAAAGATCTGTATTTGTAATATTGTAGGGTATAAAACACTTAGAGCACTTTGTTGTGAACTGGTGCTATATAAATTAAAAAGAAATCAAGTGAATTGAATTTAGTTTAATTAAACTGATTGGAATGAAGTGAAGTGATATGTTGCAAGCAAATATCCTTACAAGCTGCATTCACCCAATCCAACACACATTCATACAGTAATTTATTCTGTAGCTTTAAATGCATTTTGCCTATCACTCTCACAAGAATGAATGCGCTGGGGCAATATTGAGTACTTCGTCTTGACCAAAGACAGTTTGATGTGCGGACTAGAAGCTGGTGGATTGAATGGCTGCAGCATTTCACTTTGTTAATGTAAATGAAGCGAAACTGAATCCCAGCTCTGTGCACTGGAATGACAATAAAACAAACCGGAGCAGGCTGAATCACACTGTCCCCTGGGCAACAACATGTGGCGTGTCAAGAGAGGGCTAGTTTACTTCAGTGGGGTTTAGTTAAGGTATGTGTTCCAAACCTGTGGAGTGGCAGTGAGCTTATTTTGTTGCCTTTTTCATAGCATAGAAGACCAAAAGACATGGTGGTGGTTTGTTTAAGGACTGTATTTGAATACAACTACAATGTGAGGAGTGAAGGAGCTACAGCAGAATATTTATTAGTGACTTTGGAAAAGATGACTTTATAAAAAGCTGTGGTGGGATAAATTCATGGCAGGCTCAAAAGGCTGTTATTAATGATGTTGCTGCTTCAGTAAAAAAAATGTTTTATTAGACGGCAATTTGTATTAGACTGACAACTATTGATTATCATCACACATTACAAGGTCAAACTTCTTGGGATTTACATAAGCTCTGAATTTACATTGATATCTGGAGTATATTCATGAGTTATTGTGGAAAAGTTTGAAGGAAACTAAAGAAGGAAGTCAAGCATATCTTTTGATTTGGGATGTATGTGGGAGGGCTGGAATTGTTACGTGGGTTGCTATTTCATTAACACTGACCTAGACCTAGAATGCAAATCTTTTTAGCAAAACTGCCTCTGCCTTAATAATAGTCACATTTCAAAGGTATTGCAGAGCCTTTTTTTGACCGGATAGTTGAGAAGATGGGAAAGCTGGGAGAGAGTATAATGACACACAGGAAATGGCCCAGGCTTCTTCGGTAGCATTATAGAAAATTGGAGGCCTGCTCAACCAAGTGAGCTATCCGAGCGAACATACCCATGCAAGACCACAGTGGGTAGCGGTGGAAGAAGATAAAATGAACTGAACTGTGTTACACTGTGGAGCACAGCTGGGACCTGAGTAGGGCAGCCCACACACAGAGTGTGGACATGCTGTGGGCATACTGCAGCCCACAAATGGGCCCTACGTTCTAGGGGTTAGTGTTTGGATGCCACTCTGTGACTTTGGTGAGGAAGGAACGACTAGCAGGTCCAGCGGGCCTGTGGTGTAGAGGTTAGCCCGACAACTCGGAGGCCAGTCAGTTAAATAGAACAACAGACCTTTATTTGGCGTTAACAGAACAAGCCAGGTCTCCACGGCTCTACCCTATTCCTACATACCTGTGCCGGGGACAGGTAGTCACCAGCGCCAGCCTGTTACAATGGTAAGGCTGTAATGGCTGCCGCTGCACGCACACTTGGAGACTCTCCAACTACTACAATAATAGGATGACACCCCTTACACCCCTTAGCGGGGTTGTTACAAGCCGTGCAGCCGATCTGTGCTTAGTATGGACAGCCCACAGTCAGCTCACTCTATGGGTTACAACGTTTCAGTACCAGGGCCAACATGCCTAAGAATTATATTTGATACTGGTACTCCCTCTTCTAATTTTTAATTCAATAAAATAAGAAAATCCAAATTTAAGGCATTGAAAAAACATGTTTTAGTGTCAGTGTTAAAAGTATTGTCGTATCAATAACCCAACCAAGAGTGCAGTGCAATACCACAAAAAGCAGTTTTAAAAAGCTGTTGAAAAAAAAAACCCTCAAGAAAAAAGCTCATCAATTATGTTTGCTTCCCCTGTTAAGAATTTCCAGTTGCAAGAACACATGGCCTTCATTACCACCATTCTAAAGAGGTTAGCTGTCAGCCCTCAAAGTAATTCAACAGAAGGTAGAAAGGTTTTGTGACAACCTATTTGTGTATACAGTAGACACCTTCATATTCATGAGATCAAATCAAGGACAGTGGGGATTACATATTGAATGCAAACATCAAGCTTTCTATGGACACCATGTCCCTGCAGTGCAACATGAAAAGGAATACATTTACATTTACAGCAACAAAGACTTCTGTCTGCATATAGTCTTATATTAATACCGAGACAAAGAAGGGTGAAAGAACAGAAGAGAAACCAAGGCAGAAATAACAGGATTTAAAAGATGTGGTGTGGGAGGTAAGGTCCATGACAAAGAGAAAACAATAATACGTAGAAGGAATAAGGAGTTATTGCTCGTTGTAATGTGAACACATAAACATTATTGTATGCTGAAAAGCAATTTTACTTTTAAATGTTCATCTTTTATTGTTCTTTACCTCAACGCTGATGGAGCGTGGCTGACCGAGTTGAAATTGAATTGACAGAAGCAAAAAACTGTTGAGGATGAAAAAAGTAAACTGGCAAGCAGCTACAGAGGCAAATGAAAACTGACTGTGAAATTCAGGGAGACAGAAGGATGCGCTAACAAGACATGACACAAATGACAGTGGCCAAATGCACAAGCGCAGAGTTTGATATAAACCCTTGTTTTCGCTGTAGCTTCTCAAACCTGTCACTTTAACTTCTCAGCAGCAAATTCTGTGTAATATGGGCACCAAAAGCAACAGCCACACTGGACTGTGTTTTCTGATATATCCACTCTCTGAGCAGAATAACAAAGAGGTAAACTCTGACTCTGCCTGGTTTGTAACCCAGTGCCCCATCGCCAGTCAGACACAAGCCTCCCACAACATGCTCTGGTCCTGGTCCAGGTTCAGGTGATGCCCTCTGCCTGCAGAGTGCTGCTTGAGCTTCTTAACACTTCACCTCAACCGACTGGCTCCACACACAGCTTGTGATATTTAAGCTCACTGGTAGAGGTGAGGTTTGCTACAGGTGGTGGTGGAAGCAAAGAACACAATGCAGGTGCTTTGAGGTGCAGTTCGCATGATACTACACAGCGATTTGCTGCTCTACGAATCGTTTATAACAAGACCGCTGCACAGCATGATGTGCAACGGTCTCGCTGCTATGAAAGAGTATGTTGTGCCGGTACTAATGTCTATCAGGAGGAAGCCTACTGCTCTGACTGTACCACAGCTGCTGCCTGAGCTAACAGCACAGAACCTCTTTTATTTACCTTAAAATGGAAAGTACATCACTTCCTGTGTGCCAGTCACAGAAAAGACATCTGGTGTAAAAGCTTCATGAACTGGGACACCACTTTCATGTTATGTCATTGTAGCATAGAGAATGACGTAAAGGACTTCATTCAAATGAAAATGTCACAGATGATTACTTTAAAAAGCAGCTTTACAGGAGGAGACATTTGAAAAAAGATGACAGATCTGGTGCTGAAGTAATTAAATCAAATGAAAAAAAAAAACGATTTTTCGATAGGGGGGAAAAAAGGACAGTAATAAAATTTAAAACCATGGGAATAACAAATATGTAGAAAAGTAATGCCTAAAATATATAGTTATCGCAAGTTTTTAGGGTACATAATAATCCTACACACTTTTAACATGAAGTCCAAATACTGTTTTGTATCACTTCCAATATGTGCACAGACTGATTTGCATCTTCAAGAGTTTCTTGGCAGCACAGTGCACACTCTAGTTATAATAGATATGTGAAGACTTGTCTGAGCAGACTGTTGGCTGAATAACATGTGTAAATGACTACTGGTGATCAGACGATATTACTTTTAATACCACCTATTTGGATAGTATTGGGACTAAGAGCTTAACATTCAAGCCAAAGAGTTTCTCTCCTAAATGATAAAATGATATGCTGTTGTCAAACTCTGCCTGCTTGACAACAGTGTTGCATGGGAGCATGCAAAACTGTTTCAAGACTCCTGCCTCTGAGACCTTGTTTCAGTTTAGCTGAAATGTGCCTGCAATTACAAATTATTGACCTGAGGTCAGGAGTGAGAGATGGTTTCATGGGCCGTCCAAAAGCAGCGACTCTCTGGCGTCAGCACAGCGGCACCAGTCCAAACCTCAGATGATTATTTCATCTCTCCTCGTGTTTTTTGGTTCTGCAAACATCCTGCCGTCCTGGCTTTGGGTGTCTTTCTTGTCAGAAAGGGGAGTAGGAGGCTTTGAGATGGAAGGGGGGGAGGGCAATATCATGGTATACAAAGAAGTGATCATTGAGAAAACAGATCATAGATAAACAAGAGACAAAAAAATTAAACAGTGTCTTTGTGAAGCTTTAGGCTTCAGGATAAGATGGGAAAGTTTGATGGGGAGGGTTAAAATGGAATGGGGAGGAGGGGTATACTGGGAAAATACCAGTGCATTTGCATGTCCCTTGGTGGAGGCCCTCTCCCCTTTAATCTGCTAATCTGACACTTCCAGAGGCCAGGCACGCACACGTTAGACACTCATATTGGTCTGTGCGCCTGAGTGTCAGCTCACACACACTCCAGACATACACACACTAGAGACTGAATGCCAACATTAGTCAAATAGATTGAAGGCACACACATAATTATACAGATAAACAAACACACACAAAGAAACGCTAAATTAACATCTACACCCCCACACAAACACAAAATGTAGATCGCTGTTTCAACACAAGCAGTCAAATGTGTGTGTTTGTGTGCGCATGCATAGCTGTGGCTATGCATTGTGGGTTAAATAAGACAAGCTGATCTGGAGTGTGTAATTTGCAACAAATGGCTCATTCTCAAATTACAGGTGACTGCAGTATTGAATGTAAGTCTAAGTGGGCCCATTAAGGCCAAATTGGACTAATTCAATCCACAGATCTAACTCAGTAATGCCATTGTAGGGTTGTTGGTCACAGTTGTGGAATTCAGTGGAGTTCATTTGGGGGCAAATTGAGCTTAAATTCATGAGTTCTTTTGTTTGTTTGTTTTTTAACTGCATAGGGCTCTATGGGCCACCATAGTATACTTCAAACTTTCAAAAGTTGTCTCCAGTTGGATCCACGACAAAAAAGAAAATGCCTAATGTTCGTGGCCGTTATCATAGCAACACGTCATCCTGTGACATAATTAATATGAGACACGAACGCTACAACAAAGATGGATATCGAGGCGATGATATACCTGCTCCTCGATCTGTGACTTTTCGTCTCGGGATCACGCCGTTATTTTTTTTTTTGCCATTTTCCTCGTTGCCGGTTTTGATTTTTGTGAACGAGATGCTCTTATGACTTATAGAGTGATGCTACTGATCAGTGAATCGGTGGCGTGCAGTCGGACCACGTCACATTCTTGTACATGCTCTGATCGCTTGGAACATCAGCCGTGCAGGTACAGGTCATAGTACCCATGGAAAACCCTGAAAACCGTGCTGAGTTGATTCGAGTATGTACTAATGGAAAAGGCGCATAAGTGTTCTTTGATCTAAGAATATTGCAGTTATTGCAATAAAAAACCTAAAAGGAGTTCACAAAAGGAATTCTGCAAAGGAAATGGTCACACATTCAATCTCATTGATTTGACTGCGATCTGAAGGGTAAATTCACTCTTCTAAAATTACCAGTAATTTGAGACAGAGGTTTAAAATTGTGCGAGATTTCACATATGTCTCCATGGAGACATGACATAGAGAGGAAATCCCACAATATGTGCTCCATCTGCAGAATTGAACTCCTGGATCTATGACCCTTAATGGCCACATATGATGGCCATAAAAACATGATGGAGGATTCTCTACGTTTGGTACTTAAAGTAGCGTCGAAACATGAAAGAGTAGCAGCACGCAAAAACGGGTAATGTGTCTCATCCGCATCGGTGCGTGAAGATTGTAGTTCTTTATATGAGCTCAGTGTGTTTATGTGTGAGTGAATGTCTCATCTGCATCCATGCATGTCTGAAAAGGTCATCTTTAATCAGGTGATGCCCAGACAGGACCTGAGAGTAGCTCGCTACACTTCCTCCCTGCATTAGTGAAACAACAAAGGAACCCACACACTGATCTGCTGCGCTTACTACAGTAATCACTTATTTATCTCCCTCCTCTGGGCTGTTTGATGACCTTGAACACAGCTGTATACCCGTGTGTTTATGTGTCTTTGAATTAAAATCATGCACAAGTGTGTTTCTTTTTCCCTAGTGTTTCTGCACTACTCCAAGGTAACCAAACATTCAACCCTGCACCACACAAGCTGCCATCACAGCATAGCAACTCTTCACCTAACCCACGTACACACATACACACAGACATACACGCCGCATACATTTGGGAAAACAAGTGAAAGAAAAAAAGAACATGCTAGAAATGAGGGAGCCGGCACGTCTGGCCTGTTCCGACTGGCTGAGCAGCAGTTGAAAGTTATCCCATCTAACAAACATATCACACCAGCCATGGAAAACACACAAACATACACAAAGGTATACACACCCATACAACCTTTTGTGGCTGGACAATAGAGTGTAACCTTCAATCTATGGCAGTGAAACACATGGTGCAGCAAATAAAGTGAGTTCCTTACATCGACTGTGTCACCGAGGCAGCCAAGGAAGTCAAAGTGGTGTAACACACGGAACAAAAGGAAATGTTGAATAGCTTAAAAATGTAACACGAGCAGGAGAGTTTTGCTTAGGCATCCATTTTTATAAGTCTGTTGGTTTGGATTTGTTATATCTTCCTTAAATAAGCCATTACAGCAGTGGCTTTTATTTTCTTATCAAGCTGCAATTTGCAGTTTTTTGTATTAAAAGCAATCTTGGGTATAATTTCGACAGGGGAGGGAGGAAATGATGCTCCACAGCCCACACCTTTGAAACATCTGAAATTTGAAAGCTTTCATGAGACAAACCTAATTAATTTGCAAATTGGCAATCCAACATTTTCATATAGTTTGGCCAGGTGTGTGCAGGGAGAAACAATTTAATTTGTATTCTTCTCAGAACTGTTTCAATCAGTTTCTTGTGCAAGAAAAAAAGCCTTACATTGTTCATATGAGCTAGTCTTAATACTCTGATGCTTTAAACTCATTTATATGTGTGGTCAACATGCAAATGCTGTTGTTGGTATTATAGGCTTTGACAAGTAAAAACGACACATGGACATAAAAAATTACATCATTGTAAATCCAACAACGGAGTAGGCTTCAAACTTCTTAACATACACCACCTTTTTAGCAGTCCATCCTTCTGTAGTTAGGGTATTGTTTAAATGCCAAAGAAATTAGAGGCTGTTACATGTCAGATGAAGCTATCATTTGCAGGTTTCCTGTCATAATGTCTTTCATTTGTTTATCCAAACAGGAAAATAAAACAAAAGGAATAAAAGGAAAATTGAAACCCAGGTTCTTATTCTTGTGCGAAGAGCAACAAGTCAACTATGATATATGCGTTACAAAATAAGTAACACCTTGACAGCTGATGGAAGGCAGCTTACTATTCACAAGTATGCTGACAGTAGAGCTGTTATTCATGTCAGTTATACATCTTTTGTATTGCTCTCCTTCCAGGTAGCCTGAATAGTCAGCATCCCTGCCACAAGAGAACAACACGAAATCTGATTGGATGCTGTAGGAATTATGGAAAACTATCAGTAAAACTTAAGCTTGTTGCATAAAGGGGATTTCTTCAATTTACATGCTATTGTTCTTTGTTTGCCAGAGAGACAGACAATAGGGCAGAATCATTAGACATTTATGAATGCCTCCCTCTTGCTCTCTCTTTCTCTCTCTCTCTTGCTCTCTCTCGCTTTCTGATCACATGTCAAGTTCAAGCATTTCATCTCACACTTGACTGAAGCCAGCAGTCACAATGAATTAGGGAAAGACGGGCAGATTTTGGTGTTAGCTGAGGGCAGCATTGGGATAATGCCTACCTATCGTGACCTAACTTGATCTACCATCCTGGCAACAATGCTGCTATGAATGATTTAAACTGTGTAAGAAAGAGCGCAAAGCTTTTGTTTGGCTCTCCCACAGGACCCATCCTCCATTTCACCCTTCCAAAAACAAAATGCTGAGTGTAACTGACTGTAAAAAGGGTGTGGCTCAGTAAATGCATCAACCCGTTTTTGTTTCACCCAAGCATTTTCCAAGAAAATCTGGAGCTAATATATTAACCAAGACCAATACAAGAAAATGCCCAAGGTGCACAAAACAAGGACAGCCATGGGGTGATTAATTGGAATACCTTTGGCCATGATTTGAGATCAATATGAGCTTTTTTCCTCAATAGAACTCAGGGAAAGATGTCAGTGCTTAAGGGCGGGAATAGATTGCACACAATAACATTTCACTCCTGTGTGCTAGGCAAAATGAAATATCTAAGCAATTAGTCAATTAAAGTCCAGAGCAAACAAGGTGATTTCACGCCAGCTTGAGGCCAGTCATTGGATTTTAATCATTACAAGGCATTCTGGGAAAGTCTCCAGATTTGGTGGTTTGTTGTTTAAAAAAAAGTCTGTCTTTCTTTTTTTCTTTTTTTTTTTTTAAAACACGTCTTATTTAAAATACACTGAATTGACATGTTAACTAAAGCAGTCACTTACTAACACAACCTAGTATATGAAGGCAGACTGTTCTCATATTCTGCAAGGTAATGTATTTGAAAAGGTGTCTGGTGGTATTGAGCAGAGCAATAGAACAGCCTCACATTACGCTTCCCACTAGAAAGGTCAACAAGGTAAAAAGGTGCTATTCTAAAGAGAGAGAATACAGGCATAAAACTGTATTTTGCCACTAACCCTGTCATCAGAGGTACATCCTTTAAGTTCCATCCTTGATCCTCTTTCTCCTCCTACAAACCATGGCTTTCCACCATATGCTGTAGTTAATACACTTAAAATTACGGTGTGTCAAATTTTCACTGCTATATGTCAGTAGATTCCAGTCAACTGAGTTCTGCTTTTTTTTTTTCCTGCTCAAGTGTAAAATCCTAGCCAGCTGGTGTAAGACAAATATGTTTTAGTCCACCAAAAAAGATCAAAAACATTCAATTTAGACTGCACCCCATTATGGCCATGGCCAGGCAACCTGTTTTTGCCACTGTTTGGACAGGATCCGACCCAGAGTATTTTCCCTATTTGTGGAAGCCTCAGTCCACTGTTTACCTCAGCTTTCAATGCCAGGGGAGAAGTATCCACTCTATTTACTGGATACTGAGGTGGGTTGTTTTTGATATAGTCAACTTTTCTATGGATAAGACTGCTGTTTTTGCCAATAATAGCCTCTGTTCACTATCCAGTGTTAGTGAAACAGTCTTTGAACTTGATGTAACTTTGTTGGACTCTACTACTCTGGCAGAGTGAATAAAATGCCATACAATGTGACATTGTAATCAAAGGACACTCAAGCCTAACATTAGCTGGCTAACAATGATATGAACCTTCATATCTAGAGTCTGAAAGTGCAGACACAAACTGAGATGTCCCTGCACAGAAGGCAAAAGCCTACAATTTCATTTCTGCTATGCAGAGGATAAGTCAGAAGGGAAATGTTCTTCTCAGCCACTGTATTTAAATGCTGCGGTGGGTAGACACAAACCACAAACCCATTCATATGTGTTTTTTAACAGATTAATTATAGGTTTATGAGAACAATTTGTTGGAAGTCATATTTACACACTCATCTCTGAATATTTATGAGTACAATGTTCTTTTTTTCTATTACATAAGCTCAAAAAACTGCTGACTGCACACTGAAAAAACAAAATTTTAAAGACTGTTGTGATCAGAAGTCAACAGCATTTGTAGAGATCTGATAATAGTTTACTTTCAACTCAACCAGTTATAGATCAGAATAACAAGCATTTTTTTTAGCTTGGGTAAAAAGCATTAAAAACTATGTGGACAGATACTACAGAGATGAAAGCAGTGGTTCAATTACAATTTTCACACTTTCACATTTTCACAAAACAGTAATCAGAAAACATTTCCTAATGTTTCAAATGTGGGATTAAATTATTGCAAGTGTGTCACATCTTAATGTTATTGTGGAACTAGCAACTTTAGGCGAACAGTATACTAGCCAGTGATGACTGATGGTTAGAGCTGCTAAGTTATGGAACGAATACTGAATTTATTTGTGTTCAATAACACACTAACTACACTGAGAGGTATCACTCATTTCCTACCTTTAACACTAATCCTTACTATTAACTTACACCTAGGTGGCCAATAAAGAATCTTATATTACAGGCAGAGTCTGCTCCACATGCAACTGAGATTTTTGATCCACCAGCATTTTGATTTCATTAAAATTTTTTGTTCCATTGGCTCCTAGCTTCATCAAGGACTCTGCTCTATGATGTTGCTTTTGATTGGAGTATGATGAGCATGAAATCATTGTTATTTGCTGATGTAACAAAAAATTAAGCATTGGTTAGAGAATGTTTTAATCTGTCTCCTGTTAATGCAGCAGCTTCATGAATTACTTGAGCTGAATACTTTGATTATACTAACCTAAGCTTTTAATTAATAAAAATAAGAATAGGTTGATTATTTATTTTTCTAGGAGTGCAGAACCCCTGCTAATTTTCTCTTTTGCCATAATGTCCTTTTACGATTCTTTAATTTCCTCTACACCACTCTCACTCTGTCTGCCTTCCCCTGCCTTTATTTTCGCTCAACTTGCCTCTCCATCATTCACCTGCCTCCCTCAGTCTGTGTCCCAGTGAGCAGGTGAAGAAATCAATCACTGATTTATTGATTCTCTCTGCAACAGCTCACACCCAGTCAAGAGAGTTTTTAACATCGACCGGTGCGTCCATGCCTGCATACGAAGGTTTGTAGGAAGACTGTGCAGAATGAGTGTGTGTCTGTGCTTGTGCAAATATGTGAATGCAATTTCAAATAAGAGTTCAAACAAGGAGGAGACACAAATATCTTCCATCCTCTTTTCCTGTGGTTCGACTTGTGTCTCATGCTTATTCTTTCTGCCTCTCTTTGTTTCCTCTCTATCTCTCAATCACACGTACTGCTTCTGCTGCCCATGTCATTATTTAGTGAGTCATTGTGACTATAGAGATTTCTAATGATAGGGCAGTTGGTTGCAATGCTGTTATTAAGATTTTACAGTATGCAAAAACACATGCGCACACACATGCAAACACACACACACAAGCCCATCATTGTCCTGTCACAGCCACAAGCTATTTTGGGAAGCTTTGCCCACAGCTTTCTCTGCAAATGCCTGCCCTCCCTCTCCTCCCACAGCACCCGTCAGGCCTCTGTCACCCTCTGTCACCATGCCAGCCAATCAGAGCTTTCTGTGAACGGCTTCAACAGGAAGCAAAGCTGACAGCCCACCAATCAACTAATAACCACTCTCTGCAGCAAGACGTTGACAAGGCTCTTTGTGGATATGGATGCAGTACTTATGGCTATTTATGGTATAATTACAGTTTGATTACATGAAAACACTTTGCTTTGATAAGAGACCAGGCTAGTTGGCAAGGTACACACAGCAGGGATGGGGGAAGAATCAGACATTTATGCATTCCGATTGTCTTTTGAAAGATAGCACTGATGCACAAAACTACTTAATTGGAATTTTAATAATGGCCTCGTGAATAGATTTTTTTTTCTGTGAATAGTGTGCACAGCACAATTATTGTCAGGCAAATAATTTAATACAGCCGAGGTGTGTAAACCAGCTGGACTGTAAAATGTAAAGAAAACAGGACACCTGCTGTATGAGAAGAATTACTCAAGACTAAGACAAACTAAGCAATACAACTACTGCAGAAACTTACCCTTTGTTGAGGTGTTGTTATCTTTAACAGCAACAGTAAAATCTTTTAAATGACTGGTTGTGCTCCAAATTTTAATGATCTTTGGGCATCACCAGTCATTACCCAGTTTGGATGCATACAGCATGACTGACATATTCCTCACTCTGTCTCTCCATGCTATCTTTCTGTCAGTGGCCCAAAACCTCATGCATGCATGATTCAAACAACACTGACTCTCTTATGACAATGGTGCATGTGAGAGGTCTGAGGATTGAAATTAGCAGCAAGTTGCTCTAGTTTACATGTTGTATGCAAGAGGAATTCCAGATGCAAAGATTTAAATACACAAAGGGCAAGGGTTAGGAGTCTGCCAACAGCATCCCCAGAGCATTAAATGATTTAATACAGTATTGCTTTGAAGTCAAGCTCAGCCCCCATCCCTGAAGATCAACTAACCTCAGTGACAGCCCACAATACATGATGCCTCAGCTGATACCCTTCTACACATCCAAGTTGCAAGTCTATTGCATGGCATATTATTAAAGCTTATTTTGCTTGCCCACAGTTATTCCACATCTGCAAACTGCTTTGCAAACCACCTTCATTCCTGGGTGAAAGGGACACGGTCTGGTTGCCTTTATTTTCTATCTTGTATTGCTATGGTGATGTTCAATACAGAGAGTAAACCCTGCGCTTATTTTGAAAGGGTAAGAAAGTTTGTATGAGAAGGAAATCTATGCTCCTACATGAGCTTAAAGACCTGAGTGAGTCAGGGCTATTTGGGCAGTATATGGATGACCTCATATTAGGCAGCAAATGTCAGAATGATTTTGCTGATTATTATTATTATATGTAAGTCCATTACAAAAGCTGTAACAAAGACCACAAAGTCCCTGATGAGGCCAAGTTCTTAATGACTATTAAATAATTTAGTAAGTGCAAGTTGTGTGGGGAAAACGTCTATAGATAAAAAAAAACAAGCAATCCTGCCACGTACCCTGATAGTCCAATTGCCCTAGTAAAGTTTCAAAGTTCACTTCACATACCCAGACTCTACTCCAAAACGTACTTGAGGATTCGTATGGTTAACTGCTGCTGAAAAATACTGACACTTAATTCTTAGGACTCATTGGTGAACACGGCCACTTCCTGCAGCTCTGTAATTGCCTCTGCTCCTGCAGAAAGGACACCTGTAATCATTATGGCAGCCTCACCAGTACAAGCCACAACAAAAACAATTCATAAACAGATTAAATGAAAGAGGCAGTGCAGAGGAATGAGGTGGAATTGAGGTTAGGTTAGGCGAGAAGACAGAAGACTGAGCAGAATGAAAATGTGAAAACTCAGTTAGGGAACACAATTCTGAAGCCAACTGTTGATAAATGAACTAACACCTTTTATAAATCTGCTCTGCTTTAGAGACGTCTGCTTATTCCAGGCCGCCTCAAAGCACCCTCCTGCTTCCTCTTCCAAACACAAATAACATCCACTTGTATGAGGCCTCTTCTTCTGATGTTGTCTCCCAAATACTCGGCAGACAAAGCCGTCTGGAGGAACTGTTTGTCCCTGATGTTGTTATTTCCGTGTAAATCATTAACCAGCTTTTTGAATCAAAGAAGCTCGGAGGACAGCGTCTGCTGAGGCTGGCTGTCAAGCAAGCTGCTTCACGCTACTATTGCAAGCTTCATTTCTGCCATCGTCATCTGGCTGTGGAGTGTGTACCTGACAACATTGCAAAATAGGACACAGTGGAGCTGCTTTGATGGTATTTACTCCCGTTTCCCACTTGATGTTCTGATTGAAAAAGGAAAATTGGTGGTGCAAAGGAACTGGGGCTTCAAATAAAATGGCTCAGTCAATGGGGAAAGGTTATTGTCATTGTCATTTTAAATATTTAGGAAGCATTTCTGATCACCGTATTTCAGTTATTCTTTTGTCTTTTTGATTTTTCTTTTGTGCAAAAGCTTCTGAACTACTTGTAAACATATTTCTACTACATGGACTTCTGAGCTACACCTGGGCTCACGCACACAGCGTAAAGAACGGTCATTCTAGCTGCTGCCTCTTGTGATATCACTCTTCTGTCTGTGGAATCCTAGTTTTAGTGGTTGCTGTGCTGGTTTGCTGGATCTAGAAGCGACCATATTCAGACTAGAGAGTGACGTGCCATATCAAAAACGAAGGCTTTTGAGCTTTTTTGTCCACCTGCATTGACAAACTCTAGCGCTCAGTCACAGAATAATAAAATATTCAAATTTCACACACGTACACCAGTAAGATAACCTTCTTGGATGGGCTGGATCACACAGTAAGCTATAATAATTGGCAAGTAATTTCCTTAAAATGTTCCAAAAAGGCACAAATAGGCTGAAGAGGTCCAGTTCAGTGAGTTCCTAACTTTAACCTTAAAAAATTCCAAATGGATGAGTTTAAAAAAATCACCTACATCTGTAGAAATTAAAACTTTCATATATTATAGTTCAGTTAGATCTCAAAGCATCCCCTATATATATATATATATATATATATTGAGCTTATCACCAAATTTAAAAAGAAGGCCAGCGGATAACAACAAAGGCGAGAGCAAAGACCATCCTGATTACTCCCATAGTGATGTCATATGCAGCAATCTATATACAGGCTGCAACTGATCAAGATCAATTAGATAAAAAAGCCGAGAAATGGGAGAAAGATGAAAACATGGGGGGAGGTGCACAGAACTACAGAAATAGGTAAAGAAATGGAGGCAAAGAAGGAAGAAGAGGGAATTGAAAATATCTATGGAAAGCAGCATGTAATTACTGTGCTGTTCCATTATTAATAGTCCCCAGTCCAGATAGGACTTGCATGATAGTTGTATACATAATTAATAATGGGGAGTGGAGCATCCATTGCTTTCTATTTGGTGGCGGATGGGTGAATGACAGAGAACGATCGAGGGTGGTAGAAAAATTACAAACCCAAATTAACCACGAAACATTTCATTTAGATTTGTGTTGGTTTTGAAAGCTATTTTCTTCCATTAAGTGCTCAAAAGTTGAAAATAAAGAATACATTAAGTGTGAAAATTAAGAGGAATAAAATTCTATTGCTGGATGTAGTTTCATGCAATATTGTTGACCATATAGCTCCCTGTAACTTCATGAATAATTCAGTGAGATCTGATGAATTGAACTCATCAAGCAAATCTTTTTTTCAGTAGTTTATGATTCCAATCCCTTTTGGTTTCGTGGTTTCGTACTAAAATAAGATTATAATTGCCTTTATATTATTATTTTATATTCTTACTGTTCTACTTGGTGTATTGAACCAGGGAGGTGCGCTCTCAGGTCAAAAGTGAATGCATTAATAACAAGTGATGTAGCTTTTTAGAATTTCATGATCTCAAAAGAAATGTATTCATTCAGGGTTTTTTCTCATTTGTTTCTGTTTTGCAGCTTGAGACAGGCACCGGCAAGGACATCCAAACAGAAGCTCATGCTGCTCTTCTTTATCTGTTTAAATCATAACAAGATAGAGAAAGCATTACCATGGTGTCCCCTGACCTCGTCCAAGTTATTGAGTTAGAAGCGCAGAGAGGATTAGAGGAGAGCAAAAAGCCTGGGGTGGGTGGCATAGCTTAGATCTACACCAGCACAACTCTGCTGCCTTTTACATACAGTTTGTAATCTTTTGCACTAATGCCTATTACGCCTCCTGTTGTTATCATCGGGTAACAGCCTGTAACTGATGTAGGGAGAAATAATCTTGTAATACTATCTGTGTGCTGTTTTCTAGGTTCTACCAGGCCATTTGTTTTTGCTAAGTCAAAATGGCCTTGGTGGTACAATAGCATCCTTTAGAGATTACTGTAAAAAAGGGTTTGTAAGGATGTTGAAAGACCTCCTAGTTCTTTCTAAGGCTTTCCAGAAGACCGTTAAGCATCATGGCTAACGACTCCATGTCAATAACCATTGTCAAACTACAGCTCATAAATACAAGAATAAACTTATCTAAAGTAACCGAAGCCTAACGTTTGAATCTGGAAACTTTCTAGGACGCCATCAAGCCATTACTTAACATCAGTCCATATTGAAATCTCCAGTGTCTCCATGATAATCAGTGATAAGTAACAGACGAATAAAATGATAGAATTTCAAGCACCAAAGCTGAAGCACAAATTTCTTTGACAGGTTTTAACAAACAGTCGCCAAACTAGCTGACAGATAATTCTATTTATAAAATGCTCCAAAAGACACCAACAGCACGAGCACAGTGGAGCGAAGTCTAATTTAGTGAGGGAAATTAGCAGAGATGAGGCCTGGCAGACAGCTACTGGCTATTTTTGCCTGTTTTGGCAACCGTGCTCCAAACTTTAAGCATTACCAGTATAACTCCAGAAACAATTAGCATACAGCTGCTGGCCTGAGAGTATAAAATCAATGCAGATGGGGTGGACCAGTGCTGGCAGCAGTTCAAGCAGTGAGAATTTCTCAACAACCACAAAAACATTTCTAACCTTTAGGCTACCACATAATCACTTAAAACTGCATTTGGTCTCCAGTTATGTGCACCAAAGTTGGATGAATAAGTTCAATAAGAGCATTAGAAGAATTAAGGGAGAGGTGAAGAGCGGGTCTTTGAAGCTGCATTGTTGCAGGGCTGAATATGTATACACCAGGCAGTAATGCTGAGTTGTGGGATTTCATCGAGAGGGTTATGTGACCCTCAGGGAGTAAGACTTCGTATCTAGGTTGATAAGACTCTGCTTTAGCCTGAAGCCAACAAAGTGAAAGCTTCTTCAGTAAGTGGTTGAGGAAAGCAAGATAACTGGGCAGTGGGTGAGGGTGCAGCCATCTATAAATGCAAAGGCATGAAAATATATGCATATTCCCACATACAGTGCACTTCAAACTGCATATGCAAAATGGAGACAGCAAAATGAAGTAATGGCTTTGAGAAAGAGGTCATAAGCTAGTGCAGATACCCTCAGAATGGTTGTGTAATGGGCTGCGACAATTTCAGGGTTAGGATGTTTGTTGATATAATGTCATCACTTAACAAGCTAGTGAGAATATGCTAGTGCATTATCTTGCGTTTGCCACATTAGCAGCCTTTATTGCATATTTACGCGTTCGGAGAATATTTAGCTGCAGTCTGAAGGACTTATTATACCCGCAGACACTACATCAAGTCAGTTAGATGCACATGCTCTCATAATCAGTTCCCATTTCCCCATAATCATACACATGTTGTACACCTCATCCTCCACCACCAACCTTCTCCTTTCATGTGGCGCTAATTAAGTAACAGTGTTGCTAATAATTAATTCCTAGCCCACGCTAAAGCCCCCCACTCATTTGGGCAAATTAACAATATCCTCATTATTGTTGCTGTCTAAGTAGCACCCAGGATTTAGGAAATGTGTGTGTGTGTGTGTGTCACATCTGTTTGTCTGTTTATGTTGCAGGTACTAAGTATAGGACCAACGGGGTAAAAGATGGAATTGATGCGGTAAAGGTAGAATGTAAGTCTGGAAAGGAGAAAAGGCAGGAAGGCTGATGAAGCCTTAGATATTTTCTGTCTGAAACTGTATCAGCACAGAAGCTGTAAAATTGTTCAACGTCCACGCCCTGCCCATGTGTTCTGAAGTTGTGTCCAACCATTTACAATCCCTTCCCCCAACCCCACCATCCCCCATTTCTCACACCCACCCTTCTATCACTTCATCCAACTAGCCATCCGTGTCCAAAAATAAAGATCTAAGACAAAGCACAAAGAGACCTCCTGTGCGCTCAGCCTGGTGGGTGTATTTTGGTGAAAGCTTTTTTTTTTTTTTTTCATGTGCCCAAACAGTGAAGTCTGGCAGTGCCAAATGGGGCTAATTGAAGCTGTATACAATAAACCCACCCACCACACCATCCAACAGTCTGAGCACCAGCCTTTTCTAACCTTTCTATCACTTGCACAATCTGCAATTTCTCCTGACTTACGGAACAAGGCACAGACGTAGTATTTGGGTCTAGTCTATACACTGAATTTCAAGATTAATTTACTGGTGTGTACTTTACCAGTGTATAGCTTATAGTTCACTTCCCCACTTAAAATGTAGAGTAAACATTTTATTGATGTGTGGCAGTAGTTCCTAACTTATGACCATGTAATGGGCTATAATTTAATGAGCTCCAAAGCTGAAGGGTTTAGCCTGGAGCTCTGCTGACACATCTCTAAACCCATTGTCAGACTTCACAATATGACTAAACCGTGAGCCTGTGATTCCTCTTAGACATCACATGTGAGTAACCCTATGAGCCTCTATGTGTAATCCTTGAAATCTCTTGCACAGTGTCCTTAGCTGTTCTCGTGTGCATAGAGATGTGGTCTCATCACTACAAACACACTTATATTGTCTGTGCTATGGAAAAATCCTCAGCAGACACATTTTGCAGCCATCGATTCACTACTCTGTGCTGAACACATTATCTAACATGTTATTCAGATAGATGGAGCAATCAGGCTCTATTGAAGAATAAATGAATAGACCCCACCACATAAAATTATCCATAATTGATTTAATTTTAATCAGCCCTTTAAGATTGTTTCATTGTGCGAATTTGGACTGCTAGCAATGTTTTTGATTCAAGGTTTACAAACACCTTTAATTTAATCTGATGAGAGCTGGAAGAGTCCATAGTGCTCAAGTCTAAAGGTGGCGCATCATGTCAGGAGTGCATTCAGAAGTATCCATGCAGGAGCGGATCTAGAAGGGTGGCATGGGGTGGCATGTGCCACCCTAAGAAAATTTCTCTAGATCCGCCCCTGCATGCATGTCATTTTTATGGGATCGATGGTTTGTGCACAGTGAATTATTTTAAGGTGTTTTTTTACACCTATAGTTCGTTACTCTGGTCCAGATCAGTTAGCGAGTTTGTAAACTTGTAGCTTGTCGCTTGAACTTCAATGCTGACCATTGCACTTTGATCTTGAATGTTTGTGTAAACAGCAAGGTTCTCAAGGTTCTGGTATGCTTTTGGCAATGCAGCACACATTTCGGAGCTTTTATTCTGGATTCCCTCTTTTTAAAAGATCTCTGCACTGCAACAAAATACTCTTAACAGGTACAACAACCTGTCTGTTATGTCACTGGTCCGACCATTCAGCACTGCGGCACACGTGTACTATGATATTCTGTTTCTCTGCATGGGAACAAGCTGATACTCTGAATGCATGCATGTCGGCAAACTGTTTTTTTTCTATGAGAATAAGTAACTAGATTAGTACAGACATGACTAATTGTTCACCAGACATTCAGCCCTCTTATATAGTCACATTTGATGTCCTAACGACTTTGGTGTCCTTGTCACCCTGCTATCTTAGTCATTTGTTTCTCATGAGCGTAATGGTTAAATCGCAAAATATTTCCATATGATATGTATCAGCATGGTTGGCAGGTTTTGTTTCATCTTAGGAGTCTGTGACAACACTGTGCTTTCATGTGTTAATGTGATGCCAAATGTCCAACAGTGATGCAAGTCATTCCTCGAGGTTTGACACTAGCACACACCTGGCTGAGAAGAAGGAGTGTTGCCATGTTATGCTTAAGCTAATGTGATCTCTTCTCCTCACTACTTTCAAAAGCCTAGGGAAGTGCTTTGCAAATAAAACATGATGTAACTCACCTGCTGTTTTTTCTGTCTTGCTGAGGCTTGATGTGTGATTCTTGGCCATTGTGTGCTGGGAAAATATTTTCTCAGGGTGAATGCTTTTAAGCACCACCCATGCTCCTAAAATCCCTGATTCATTATAGCAGAAATCATAATTGCCTGTGACGCGCCAGCATTGAGAAGATCAATATAATCATTGTGCTTTTGCATGAATTGAATTAGTAACCCTCATCGGCTCACACAAAGATGGAGACAGTGCACACTGCACTGGTTTATTCATGGTGACAGTGAAATTCAATCACAGAACAGCAAAAGTGCGTGTTAACAGTTTGACTTGAATAAGACTTTAACAGCGATATGGCAAAATGCTGCGCTACTTCATGCATATAAATATTGCCAGCGGGTGAACTGAACCAAGAAAGCGGAGGTGATGTTTGGAAACAGCCACACTCTCCACCTGTGACTTTACAGACTCCATTATTCTGTTTCTTTTGACTGATGAGTCTCATTCGGGCTCACGAGTGGGTCAATTTATCCCTCATTCATGTTTGAATGATTGCATTATGTACGAGCAGTTGAGGGTATGACAGACAGCAGAGTGGAATAAAATACAAGGGGAAATATTGGACATAGCCAAAAACCCTAATAAATGTCATGTGGCTGTCAGTGGTAGAGCTGCACAAGGTTTTATATCTACCCCAGGGCACTGTGGCATGGCAGAAAAGTGGTTAACTGAATAATAACAAAGGAAATAGTTTTTTACAGGGAAAACTGTTTTTCTATACAGAGAATTATACTGTTTTTTTGTTACTGTTTTTATTGGTCATAACATTTTTATGTAACTTGCTGAACTTATATTTTGATTTTGCTACAATGCACACTGTTCCACTTAAATGGGTATATGCATTTCACTAGGTTAGACAGAGCGCACTTGTGTATATGGGTGTTTATATGTGTGTATACAGTATTATACGACAGTGATAAATTCTGCTGCTTAACTTGCCTGCGGGGAAATGCAGTTTTAGACTGTGAAGAGGTCATTCAGTGATTACATTCTGTATCAAGGGGTCCTCAGATGCTTACTACACAGGAATCGACGCCCTTGCCGCTGGAACTGGGGGTCGGGGGAAGGGCTGGCGAGGGGCCACTGGGAGCATGACAACGGGCCTCAGAATAAGGAGCAAGGCACTTGTCGCAGCTGATAGCAAGAACTCATTACCCCGACCCAAATTAACTGCATCAACAACAGAGAGGAAAGATGGAGGGGGGTATTAATGGAGAAAGAGTGAGTAAAAGCTCCATTAGAGGTCCGCTGAGTGTCGTTTTCATCCGAGCTGTAAATAAACATGGCGGGGTAAAGACTTCACTCCCCAGTTGCACCCTATAATTATGCCCCCATCGTTTGTTTGCGCCCCTGCGCTGTGTTACTAAATTAAAACATAAAGACCAGGGGAGAGGGGTTAAAGTAGGAAGCTCAAGCAGTTTATCTATTAAGATACATGTGAGCTTATATGATTTATTGAGCGCTTTAACTGCTCACTTCCTCAGTAATATCCTGTTGAGTGCTGCGTTAGTGGCTGTTCAAAGGAAACTCTAAAATAAGGATCCAAGTCATCCCTGCAGGTAGTACCCATTGTTCAGGTAAAAAGGCTGAGCATGTATACAGAGTGTGCGGTGCTGGTGGTGTGTGTGTGTGTGTGTGTGTGTGTGTGCTCCTATTGGCAAACAAGGCCCTGGGTGTTTCAGTGCGCTCATACTCTATGCTTTGGGGCAACATTATACTCCAACCCAGAAGGCTCAAGGTGTCATCATTTCTCTAACTACTCATGATGTTTATCACAACTCACTGAAAATATGCACGTTATGTATCGTCCCTTTGTTACAAGCACTGAAAACACAGTAGTAAAAAACATCCATGGCACTCAGTCTTGAGTAAACATGACCTTTTCATGCTCAATCCTTCTGTCAGTGCCTGAGGGAAACTTTTCACTTTCTAACGGTGCCGTAGCTCAAATCTTGATGACAGTCCAGTATCAGTACCAGAGCCCAGTGTGAATTTTCCAAACAGTCCCCTGCTTGCGCACAAACAGCTGTGTGTCTGTCAGGTCTAACACATCCACATGCATCATTTAACATATTGCACTCTTTTAATAACCCATTTAACACACACAGTAACCAGAAATTCAATTAAGTGTCACTTCCTGTTACTTCACATCGTGCGATGTCAAACACATCTGCTGTTCAGTCAGCTGAACATAATGCAGCCCAGGCTCTCTATCACCACACCTTGATGCACACTGTCTGTGTACATTAGCATGTCAAACATGGCTGTATGCTTCCTGAAAACCACAATAAAGACTGTGAGAGCTAGCCGTGCAGTCAGTTCACAGGAATACATAATGTTGATAACAAGGTGTGGTAATGATGTCATGGACTTTGCAGTGATTTACCTTTTCTGGAATAAATCTTTGAATTTTTTGATGTTTTTCCTATTTTCCAACCATGTATTTCCTCTGTCTCACTGTTTGTCTCCCTTTCAGCTGACTTCCTGTTTAATTTTGAAGGTTAATGCTTTCCATGGTCGGTTTCTGTGTTTCCCTGCCCTTCTTTTTGTCTGTCTAAGAGAGAGGATCCTATAATCTCACTGGTCTTTATTCTCTCCTTGTATGGTGTGTACCTTCTCTTTGCTGTTTTATCCTAGAGTAGTTACCCTGTTTGCTTATTTGTCCTTGAATTGAATTGAACCAACTTCATTTTATATAGCGACAAATTGCAATAACAGCCACCTCGAGGCGCTTTATATTGTAGGTAAAGGTCCTACAATAATAAGTGTTCCCGAGCATCCTTGAGCATCCTCCCTCAGCAGCAGCCTTTGTTTCCTAATATAATTTTAAAAATTACACTTCTTTGTTGCCTTGGCGTGTCTGCTGTGTTGTCTGCAACATGGTCCTTTTTAAGTACTTTGCCACCAAATATGAAAAGTTGACTGCTCAGAAGCTCTTGGAAAATGGAACCCTGATAGGAAGAAGCTTTAGTTTTTCCTCGTATCTATCAGGAACTTCCCCAGATGCTTCAGCAGTGAAAGCTGAAACATCTGGAGTAACTGTGGAAATTGTAAAAGGAAAAAAAGGAACGATGAAAGGAAAGATCAAATTAAAGATCAAAATATTTTTGTTAAAGGAGCCGTCAGTTTTTTCTTTTGTTTATATTGTCTGTCAGTTTGCTTAACTAGATATCCAGTTCAGGGTTACTTGGTGGCTGGAGCCTAAACATAGGGCAAGAGGTGGGAATAAGTCACCAGTCTATCACAGAGAGACAGACACATGCATCATTCACAGTAATTTAAATTAATCTTCAGCTAACCTCAGCTAACTGAGAGAACAGGTGAACTCCACCAGCCTGGATTCAAAGCAAGGAGCTTTTGCTGTGAATTGAATATACTAACCACCACACCACTGCACTGCCTGTTCACACATGCATGATGCATGTCATGTTCTTTATTCACACTGAACAAGTGCTCTTAAAACTTACTGCCACTAGACATTTGTATATTTTACATTTTTTAGAACTTCAGAAGTCCTAAGAAGATATTTTCATTTATGCAGGCTAGGTCTTCTTTCTGTTTTCTGTCTTGGATATTTCAATTACACTGCATACTGCAAGAACTGTGGGCATACATGATTCCTTGCTAATCCTTTAGCAAAACCACATCCACTGAATGTAGATGAGAATGCATGTGCTCAGCTGCTGAAGCTTGAATGCTCTGCATCTTTTATCAATATTGTTTTTGAAGAGTGACGAACAAGATATCATAATCTGTTGTCTGGCAGAGCATATATCATACTGGATACCACATATCACGCTGATCCATTTACTTATTAGATGATATACACAGGGGCTTAGACACTACATTACTACAGATCCCACAGGCTTGCTTTCTAAATAATAATAAGTCTTTTAGCTGTGATAAAGAAAAATGTGTGTCGTTTGTATGTGTAAGCTATGTTTTGGTGAATGAACGTCCAGCTGTGTCCAGCTGAAACTCCCTTGTGGGATTGTTCCAGGTGACGAATGGTGGAAAGGAAGACTGTGTGTTTAGTGCCACATACCCAGCATGCCTTTTGGTTTAGGACTCCCCCTAGAAGCAGCCACCACTGAACCGCCTGTTGGTATGTGTGGTTTGGAATCACAACAGCGATCCAGGGAATCAGTATAACCACAGAAAGTGGGAGGGGGTAATAAAGAGGACAGCTAGAACTTGGAAACATTCATTTTGATGCTTTTCCTGATCTAAGCTTTTCCTGTAACCACTAGCCTGCTGATTCCTGCTGAGTTTCACAAACAGCATCTTTCAACATTCTGATCCTTATTTAAGGGATTTAATCATCTTGAAACATTAAAAGGATGTTAAACAGGAAATTATTAGACATACACTAGCCTTATCGCCTAAGATGCTCTACTATCAACTTCCTTTTGTCTTGCAAACACAATAGACAGCGTAATGCCTTCCCGCACAGAGTCCAGACGTAGCAGGCAAACATGCCAAAGATGCGGCAGAAGACAGATTGAAGATCACATATAGTTTTGCTCTGGGCAGGCTGTGCAGAGAAAAGACAACTGGGAGGAAAGACAGTCATCAAAGCCAAGTAGCCCTGAGCAGGAAGTGAGCTAGTTGGCACTCGTCAAGTCTTCTCTGTGTTTTTGGAAGATAAATGACTTGGTATTAAAAGTAGTTCTGCTTGCTCTGTGGTTCCAAAGTGACAGTTCATGAGTGCTATGTATCGTTTGTCTGCCATTTGGCACCAGGCAGACATACTTCACCAATAATGTATTATAATAACAAATAACAGGGTAAGGATCTGACAAAACATTTTGCTGAATAAGAACATTTTCAGAATATAGGAGATATTACATTTCTAACAAATTGCTATAAATACTACAGTGTTTCTAGTAAAAGATTTTGCAGTTAGAATTTCAAAAGTGATAAAAATTCTATAAAAAGGGTGAATGTGTGATGTAACACTATCCCTACCTGATGTTAACAGGTTAATAGCAAACATTTTTAGGTTTTCGAATAATGGCTTTGAATTAGTAAATTGCTAAGCTAACTGAGGTCAGACTGTGGAGTGATTAAAATGAAAATAAGACTGAAACAATTAACTAATTTTATTCTCAAGAGAGAATAAAGAATAAACAAAACAGAATTTTTGTGGTTTAGACTGTTGGTCACATGAAACGTGAAAACTACACTTTCCTCAAGTCTGTTAAGCTAAAGGAACAAAAAAACTGAATGCGGTCCAATTGCATTAAGCATTGATTGAATACTTTAAAATATGTGCATACTGTTTCAGACACCTGAACTCTAGCCACTCACTCTATAATAATCGAGTAATCACAGTTACCTATGCAAAGCTTTGAGAGTTGATACAGACAGACACAGTGAGCTGGCAGCTACCCACGCCCAGGATGTGCTGTTCCTCCAGGCTCTGTAGGATTGGACCACTGCCACCTGCCAAGGCTTCCTCTGGAGAATGGATGTTTTTCAGCTACGAGGATGATTTTGGCAGCTCACACTTTGATGAACACCCAAGTATTATGCTTTTGTACGGCCGGTAGCGTTGTATTGTTCAAGAAACATGCCAAGCAGACAAAGACAATCAGAGCACTTAATTACCCACAATGCAAGGTTAAGCTGTATTATTCTACACAATTGTAAGCACAGAATAAATAGAAATAAGTAAAATTGTGTTCTGGCTTGCTGCCCTAATGCAGCAAAATGAAAAGACAAGAAAATCTCCTGCCGGACGAGTCCACTGCTTAGCAAAGTAGGTTTGGCAATTCCTACATTGTGAGTGGGTGGCAGCTAATGAATAAAGCCGTAAAACCGATGCGATATTTGTCGTAGCTTAACAACGTGGTTTAGTACAGTTGTAGATGCTGCTCCAAAACACCAACCTACACTGAGCGACCTCTGTGCCACTGTGAGCCTGAAAACAGAGATGTGTATCGATCCACAGCTGAGTGAGCCGTGGCTGGGAGAGACAATCACAACAACAAGGTGGTGAGATACACAGGAGAAATTCTTACATGCTGATGTGTCTGGGGGAAGCAGGAGGTAATATGTGGAGAACATGGCGAGAGCAGAAAATTGGGTGTGGAGCTGTTCAACAGAAGGTGACCTTGAGATGACTCACGGCAGCAGCCAAAGTGCTGACCAACACCCAGAATATCTCAATCAGCTCTGCTGCTCATGTGCCGAGCTGCGAAATATACGATATGTGTCCTGGTTGTTATCAAATAAGAGATAAATGGGAAAAAATGTGGGGTGGGAAAATTGAAAACAAAACTTGTGTTATTTAGTAAATTCTTCTTCCTTAGCAAAGGTAACAATGTTGTGCTTTTATAGCAGCTGAAAACATCTGGTTTCAACCAGAGGTGAGACACGTGCTTCAGGAGTGAACTTCTTAATAAATTCTGATTCCAGATTCTTCTCGTTTTTAAACCCTTACACACTGCAGCTCCTTTTGACTTTGGCATTTGGTATTAAACACTTTTGTACTTTTCAACAGAAATGGCAGATCATGGCCCAAATTCTTAATCAGGTTAAATGTGCTTAAAGGTGATTTATTGAAGTCGGGATGATTCGTGTGAAGGTAACGCTGAAATAAGAAAGCAATAATGTCTTAATTAGCAAGCTTTCAAAGATTTCAAGATTTTTTTACTCCTTATGTCACATTGAACACCAACATTTATGAGAAATTTGATTCCAGTTGCACTCAGTTCAGGTCTTGTTATGAGTCATGCTTCATTTGACCATTTATGATTATTTCTTTTCAAACACACCTCAAGGTCCAAATAAAATTATGAAGACTGAATGGTTCTTTTTCTTAATGTCAATGCATTCTTTACGTTAGTCCTATAAATTAAAACAACTAATACACAGTGTTCTCAAACTAGCTTAGCTAAAAAAACATAGATTATAAGCTGCACTGGCATTGTTTACAGTAAACTGCCTCTCAGTGAATGGAACTCTTCACGTGATTGGTATCAAAGGAAATAGTCTAACATGAATTGTTACACAATAACCACTTCTTCGTCCCCTTGATAGGACTCTGAATGCTGAAAAATAAAACTGTGCTTTTAAAGGATTTGTTTGTTTTGTTTTTTTGTTTTGTTTTTTACTGAAGATTTGTGAATATGAATGCTTTGTGGCTTCCCCTGAGTGTAGCATTGAACATTTCTATCATAGGCCACCTGTGTCAACCAATAAAAGCTGCACAGATAGGGACATTATTCTTTATTTGGCTATCTGTCAGTCTCCACTCTGTGTTGGCTGTGCCCAGTGATACAGTCAACACCAGTGGGATCACAATAATGCCTTATCTACAATATTATGATGGTGTCTGCTGTCAACATATGGGTACCAGCAAAGGCGTACATAAACTATGTTAGCTCTGTATTCTCTTTCATATTGGCCTGCTTAAGACAACACATCCCTAATCTTCACATGACCCTTATCTACGTGTGGCAGACTGTCTTTGGGTTTTTGGGTTACATGTATTTTTGTGGATGACTTTGGATGTGTGTGTGTGTGATCAACGTGTATCAGTCCCGTGGAGAAAGAAAAGCAGAGATCATAGTGAGGCCATGGGGAGGATAAGAAAAGAGAGGAAAACAGTACAAGAGGCAAACAGGAGAGGACTTGCGAGGCAGAGGGAAAAGAACTGGATAATAAGAAAAGTACAATGAAGAAATACAGAGAAAAGGAAAAAATGAAAAGAAAAGAAAAGAAAAGAAAAAAGAAAAGAAAAGAAAAGAAAAGAAAAGAAAAGGAAAGGAAAGATATCTAAGGGAAGGGGAGGATGGTTTAGCTGAAATAGAAAGAGGAAGAAAGCAAGAGGATGAGCATGAGAGAGATTTACGGTAGACTGAACAGGGACAATCGGTCTATATGATTGGAGGAAACCATTGTAGAGAGCTCAGATTTTAATAGTACTCTGTGGATTGAGTTTGCAAGTGAATTCAGTATAATAGCTCACAGTATAGTTTCTCTTCATTTGAAATGCTCACTCCATTTTCTGCCTAATTCCCTTACTGCCAAAAAGACATCAATATAACCATCAGAAAAGCCAGAAATCAGTGGGATCATTTCTTTCACTGCCCAGGAATGAACAGAGTTTTCTTTGAATATGCTAAAGCTAGTTTGACTGAGGTAAACTAAATTGGAGATTTAGCCTTTGCCCCTTGGCTCGTTTCTCGTGCTGACGTTGTCATCCTGATCTGAACATAAGCAGCTCCTGAGCATCTAGCTGCTCTTCCTGGTGTCTGTGAGCAAGAAAGCAGGTATCGTTGCTGCAAATAATGTCCAAGTCATTTAGACGTGAATTGAGTCTTTAAAAGAGCTGCTTGTTTCGCACAAAACTTGCCAGTGGGGGCAAGATAATTTCACGCTTCATGTGAATGAAATGAGGCATAATTCTCTAAGAGCATCATGATGTCACCTGATTTAACAAAATGTTTGAAACCAGTCGCACTGCATTGAAGACATGCTGCCTGTTGGGGACGGAAAGACACAGACTCCACCCCTGGTTCTGATGTTAACCATGGCTGAAGAATCTTCCAGAAGAGAGCCAAAAATAATTCTAGACTTCCACAGTGCAAACTATGTCAAAGTATGAAAGAATTCATCAGGCTGGAATCTGAAGGCATTCCTTTTTGTCAGACTTGCTGTGTAGGACTGTGACATAGCTCATTCCATCTCTTCTAACAAGGGCTTTTTTTATCCTCTGGGGCATCCTTATCCTCCTCCAGCTCCTCTGTAAATTAATTATCATGTGTTAATTATAGCGAGTACACCTGAGCCCCTGGGCTGCTAGGGCAGAGGCTTAATCAAACACTAGTGACAGTCATTAGCTGTATTATTAAGCCTTGAAGAGCCAAAAGCCACTGGAGAGTCTGTGGAAACCATCAGAATGTGGAGAACCCAAAGCCTTGTAACACCCCTATGTACATCCCTCATGCAGTGTTTTAAAGGGGGAGAACAGCCCCGCATATTGCTTAACTCTGCCCTCATTGCCTTGGATATCACATAGAAAGAGCTCATCTAAAAGGCTTTTAGTAAAAGACTTTTTCTCCTTTTTCCTCATTAATAAGTCATTCCTCTATACTTCCATGTTTGGCAGCTCTTATATCTCTTTAGCTAACTGATGTGACAGTGCTCTGACATGGTTTTATATGTTGTTGTTTCACACAGAATAGCATATTTAACATCCACACAGTACCTGCAAATGTATTGGCCTAATTCCTATTAGCATATTCATCCAGTTCAAGTGTCAGCAGGGCTGTCTAGGCAGGCTGAGGTGCCTCTTTTGAAATAGAGGAGTTTTATTCATGTCAGATATTCCCCCTCTTCCCACAATCTCCATTTGTTTTGCTCTTCCTCTCATCTTTCTCAATTTTTTCAATTGTCACAGTTGGCTGCTGCTATATACCAGTTTCTTTTTCCTTCCAGAAAGCGTGCTGAACAACTAAACAATTTCTCCATTTACATGCATGGGGGGATGGAGTATCAGTCATGTGCATTTAGACACAAATGCACACTGAGGGCACGGCGCTACACAAATGACCTGCGGTTCGATCCACACTCGTGGCGAAGCTCTGTCTGCGACAACGTGTTATCACTATCAGGATCTGGAAGGAGGGATTCAAACACTTCCACACTCCCGTGGGTACATTTGCTTTTTTGTTCTTCTGCTGCTGCATGACAGGAGAGACCGTACCCACAGAAAGAAGAAATTCCATGTATAATGTCTGGAATTGCACTGTAATTCCAATGATAATGCCCTCCATAAAAAGTAAAGGCATTCCTTTTCTTTAAGGTACTATAAGTGAACATAACTCTACATGGGTGTGAACGGGTCCTTTTTCTGCTCAAGTGTGAAATTAGAAGAGAAGTGTGATGACACTCCTGAGAGTTGCAGGTTGGTGTGTGAGGAGGAAGAAGTACCCAGAAGACTAAAGGAGATGCAAGAAAAGCTTCCACCCACACAGACAGGCTGCGCTGAGGATACAACAAAGTAGTGTTGCTAAGTTGTGCTGTTTTCACAGCTTACAGTTTTTGTCCTTCGGGTGTTTTCTCATGTAATAGGCAGAGAGAAATTTATGTCCCCAATGCATGACTAAAACAGTCCTTTCACAGAAGTTCCCTTTACACAACTGGTAAGTGAGAAGTTTTTAGCATCAAGGAATTCCTCACAAAGTTCTGCAAAGAAGTGTTCCCCCTCAGGTGCTATCATCACAGCTCAGCTTAGTTATAATTACCAGTGGCCCCTAAGGTCACCCATACTAATTACAGGTGCTACTGGACAGGTAGGCTTTTAAAGGCAGTCTTGCTTAAGCTTCTACAAAGGGCCATTGTCCAATGTGCAGCCCGTCACAGAGGATTGAAGGTGACTTGTTTTAGGAGATGACAGCTGCTGCCACCTCCTCTTTCTTCAACTAAACCCGCTGTCACTCCAATCAACACTACATTGACCTCTGCTTGAACCAGGTTGCCTCCTTTGAAATATAGAGAAGCAGATTATAAACTTGATGGTACATCCCGTGTGAGCCAAATCCTATGTAGGACACAGAGTTCTAGCCTGGGTGACTGTCAGCCAACCAAACAGACGAGGATGACCCAAAAGTACTAACAAAGCTGCTCTGTTGGATGTTTCCTTAAACAACTAGGGTAGCTAATTGTGTTGTGATCAACTAGATGCTGTAAAACAACTAATCCAAACTATCTTCATTTTTCTCTGCTAAGAAGTATTTGAAAGAAAAGGATTTAGTTGCCAGAGAAACCTAACATTTAGCAAACGTTAATCCAGTACAACTATTCTACGCTTTGATGCCGCTCTTCCTGTATTCCTGTTTTTCAGTTTTTTCTTTTTTTTAGGTTTTTTTTTACTTGCCAAAGGCACAACTAAATTACATTTGTAGGAAGAACTTCATTTGTACGAGTATGCACGAGGGATCAATGTTATCATGAAACCAAAGTCCTGTCTTGTTTCTGGGTTACTTAGAGATTAGACATGAGAGAAGAGGCTGATGGATGGTGGAACAATATTAACAGATGTGTTGTTAGGACTCTGCAGACACTGCTGGTCCTGAGTGTTTGTTACTTTAATATGATTAATTCCTGTCACAATATTAGCAATATATTTTTAGCATCCTAGAGGACTAGCTATGAGAGCAGAGCATATGAGGATGACTCTTGAATGTGGCCCTGTTAGTGACCCAGAACTACTATAAAGTATAAGTAAAGTCTACGTGAATCAAAGTCGGTGTGTGTTCATATTCTTGAACTTAAATGCAGGGAAAAGGCAAGCCCAGACATTTGACAGGCTTTTGATGGTCAGTGACTAAGATCCAGCTGTGTCTGTTTATGCCGCTGATAAACCTGATGACCATCCGCATAGCTGCTCTGTCAGGCACATATGCAAATGTATGCATTTTTAGTAACTAAATGATAGTATAGATAGTAGTCATAATAATGCAAAGAGAGTACTTTAGTTGCACAAAAAGACTGCTCTGTCATATATAATATTGGGCACTGCTCAACTGGCTTTCCATATACTGCTTGTTGCAACAATTTTAACAGTTGTCTTTAACTGACTTTTTAATAGACAAATAGACTGTTTATATGCAAAAAAAACAAAACCTTTAGACTTTACATTGTATTTAATATAGCAACCTGCTCCTCTAGTTTTTTTCTATTCATTATGATTTTCATTCATTGGAATGCACTAGCTACACTGGCTACACACACAGACAGTAAATGTCACAGACAGTGTTAAGTTTCCAAGGCATTGTGAAAGAGCTAGTCCAATCACCACCAAAGGTCAAGACTGATCCTTTTACTTCCTCTCTTCTGTTCACCAACGACAGCTGCTTTTCAGCCCGACCCAGGCCATGACTCACTGAAGGACTAAGGCCTGTGTCTGCCTTTGATCTTATCATGTCACCAAGCAAAAGGTTCACAACAGTGGTGAAAGCAACAATGTCTTGACTCTGAAGAAGGGAGTGGTGAAAATATCTGAAGAGTTTAAAGGACAAGGAAAAGTGTGCAAATGTGCTGTCAGACTGAAGGATCGTTTCCATTCAAAGCCAGTATGGAAACTTTTGCAAGCACATTTGTCAGGTGAGGTAATTCAAGCAACACACCTGGATGAGGTGAGGACAGTCAGCAGATGTCCATGCACAGTTTCCTCTTCTCTCTCCACTCTGACTCACAAAGGCTTGACACCACATCGCATAAACCTCCACAGCTGCTCAGCTACTCGGGAGAGCAACTATTCTGTCTGCTTGCAAATATCTTTTTCAATTCAGAACAAAGCAAGCGGAGGACAAATTGCTTACTGAGCCTGCAAGAAATTCCTGAAAAAGAAATGCAAAAAAAGTAGTATTTATGCTGTTTTTAATACACTGCTGTTTTATTTGACACAACGATACATTCAGTCTCATCGCTTGCAACTTTCTGAGGACTTGTTTTGAATGATGTGACTATTATTACTTTCTCAAATCAAACCAGTCCATCACATCTTCACTTCCAAGAAGTGAATGGTTCAGAAACAGAACAACAGCCTGTTTTTTCTGGTTTTGCAGCCTGTTGGTCTGAATCTGACATCT
Source organism: Haplochromis burtoni (assembly GCF_018398535.1). Taxonomy (NCBI): domain Eukaryota; kingdom Metazoa; phylum Chordata; class Actinopteri; order Cichliformes; family Cichlidae; genus Haplochromis; species Haplochromis burtoni. The sequence goes on along the minus strand of NW_024582869.1, from coordinate 134,996 downwards.
GTGGACAAGTTCACGAAGTAAAGTCTTCTCCAGGATGTGCGTCCATTTAGAGCTCAAAACAAACCACTCGGCACAGCAGCTCATGATGTGAAAAAGTCTAGAGCTGGAAAGTCGACAAACACGGGCCGATTGAAAAGGATTACATTAAAGTCACAATCTGAACAACATTTGGTAAATGGTGATGGCAAGCTACAGTGTAGCCACAGCCGCCCTGGGGCGCACTTACAGAGGCGAGGCTGCCAGACACTGGCGCCACCGGGCCCTCTGACCACCACCAGTAGGCTACGGGTGAAGCGTCTTACCCATGGACACAACGACCGAGACTGTCGGAGCCGGGACTCGAACCGGCAACCTTCCGATTACAAGGTGATTAAAAGGTGAAGATGATCTGAAATTTGTGTTGTTCAGTTGTGTCTTTGACCGAATGTGGTAGGACTTGACCCTCGCTGCTAAAGAAGTGCAGGTGACAGATGCTGTCCAGTGTAGCAAGTGATTTATTCACCATTTTGTGACCGACCAATATTTACAAAAATAAATAAAAAACTCAACTCCATAATTAACTCAGTTCAAATAAACATAACTGAACCTAAATCAACAGAAACTAAGGTCAAACTGCACACAGCTACACTGACCTGGTCCTTTTTTTTTCATCTGCTTAAATAGTCCACTCACCCCTGGACTATTCCATTAGGTAGGTGAGACAAGCATTTCAATACTCAAACCTATACTGCTACTCCTTCCTAGCAATAAAACTCTACGGTGTACTCAATACATATTGCACCAATATATCCATATCTGTATAAAAACACAGTCTAAAATCAACTTTATTAAATTACAAAAATTCTCCCCCTTCTTCACCTGGTCTCTTCCTGTGACCTCAGATTAACCAGGAAGCTATAAATACAGGAAGTAAAACTATATTTCCTCTTTTTGCTCCTGGAACACAGGTAGATAAGGTGAGTTCTAATTAAACCAATTAACAATTGAAATAAATAACATGTTAACTTAACAAACTTGTCAGAATTGATTTAAATCAAGATGTTATGTTACATAATCCGTGGAAGTGCAAAACATAAACAAACCCAGGATAGTAGATGTTTGCCTATTGCAGATTACATATGAAATATGGTTAAATCAAAACAAGAATGTTAACTAAGAATATGGACAAGTGGTGCTCTCACCCACTTTGTCACACTGGAGTTGAACAAACCCACAGGGCCTTATAGAGAGAAGCAGTGGCTCATAAAGGTAGAACAGAGAATGAAGTACTCTGCGAACTGAATGTGATACTAAGAAAGCTTAATAAACTGAGCATGGGTAACATTATCTGAGCTGGTTCAGAGGAACCGGCTTCAGTGCATCTACAAGCTACTTTGCAAGCTACTTTGCAACCCACCTTCACTCCAGCATCTCCCTTGATGCTTTGACTTCATCACTTTACTATCTTCTGGGTATAACCTGGAGTCCTAGAGTCTTTGCCTATCCGTATATACTCACAGAAATATGGGTTTAGCCAAACTACTTCAGGAAGTAGAAAGAAGTAAAAAGCAACAAATTCTGGAAAATGAAAGGAGGAGCTCATTGTATATTTACAATGAAACCATTAATCACAGATTGTGTAAGCACATCAGAGAACAAATTTGCACAGGTAAAATCTAAGGAACTGCCTGTGTCTAGACTGCTGCAGACAAAGTCAAATAGAATGAATGTATACATCACAACACAAAATGGCAAAAAGTCCTCTGAAATACTGCCCTGTTTTATCTCAGAGTGAACACAACAGGCTAGATAACAACAGTACCAACTTCACTGTACAAATCTGTACCAAACTGTCTCTCCCTCTCATATCTGGGTGCCGTCAAAGAAAATGACCCTCTTTTGAGTCTCTTTCCAGTTATACACGCCTCAGTGAGCTGACCTGTCCTGTACGCTCTGAGGCCCAGACTGTATCTATATGAAGAATAATTACAAGATTCATTCTGCTCAGGGGCCATTGTGAGATTACCATCAGATTAAGAATCTTCTTCTGGGTTTGGGTATCATTGCAGTCTTTTTTTTTTTTTTTTTGCTGGCTTATTGTTTCTTTCTCTACATGTCTCTCTGTCTGCCTGGTTCTTTTCCCCTCTGGTCTCCCAAACGTGCCAGGTTACATGTTCCTCTCTAACTACGTGCAAGATACGCTGCACACTATAGAAAAAAAGATGTAGCTTGAAGGACAGAACTGAAGAAGGGATGCCATCTGAAAGCCATATGTGCTAGAAAATTTCTGCAAAATCTCAAACATCCTGCTTGTATTTTGTGCTACTAATATTTTAAAATGCTTCTGGAATGATAATGACAGGATATTATGTGGGTTTGTGAAGTTTATTTTCGATGTAATGCTTGCTTTTGGCAACTACTTACAAAGCCAGAGTTCAGAGGCTCTGGATAATTTCCTTTGACTGTCCACTCAGCCAATTAAATCTAATTACTCCTGAACAGTAAGAACACTAATACAATGACACAAAGTTTTTCAAAATTCTTTATAAGCTTCTTCTGGTAATATACTGGGGTTCACCCTGGCAGAGGCTCACCTCACATTATGGAAATGGAGGGGGGAACCCCTGCAACTAATTGTCAGGACTGTGAGGTTTTCTTTAGCAAAAGTGGCCTGAAAATACACATCAGTGCCCAGATTTAAAGACAGCAAGGGAGCACAAGGGCAGGGGTGTCAAACTCCAGGCCTCGAGGGCTGGTGTCCTGCAGGTTTTAGATCTCACCCAGGTACAACACACCTGGATCAAATGATTGGTTCATTACCAGGACTCTGGAGAACTTAAAACAACTTGAGGAGGTCATTTAGCCATTTAAATCAGCTCTGTTGGATGAAGGACACATCTACACCTACAGGACACCGGCCCTCGAGGCCTGGAGTTCAACACCCCTGCACAAGGGGGAAAGGGGGGGGTGTAACAAAGAATATGCAGAAGTCTCTAATTTCTAGGAAAATTAATATGGAAAAACAGCAAAATCTGTAAATTCCATTTTTAAATACACCTGATAATTTATATCAGTATTCATACATTTCTATATTTCTTGCTGCATGTCAACCATGATGAAAGGTCTTTAAATCTTAAGATGCACATGATGTAGCAGAGAGAAGTGCAATAATGTGAAGGACTGCTTTCTTCACACATAAGTCTGCTTTATTCTCCAAAGAAGACCAATCAAAAGCACTGCTTATACAGAAGAGATCGACCAAGAGATCAAACGCTATTAATGATTGGGAGAAATGTTAAATACTACATGTTTTTATATCATTTTTTCTGCCCAGTGACACGAATGTATGATGAATGAAGAGTGCAATTCTACTAATATGAGTTTGCTGAATTACACCTGGTTTAATTTCATAACTATGTCCTGCTCTGGATAAATCACACAACACATTCTCATACCTTAATGACAGAAGAGGTCACCAGTGACTTCCAGAACGTATAGGGGTGTTTTTGCATTTGCCTCTTCAATTTAATAAAGTTCAATTTCAATTAGTGTAGACCCTACAATAATACAAAGAAAACAGATTTGAGACATACGAGTTCTTGATCATTTAACAATTTCAGGGTCTTCCAGGGTGAAGTCTATCTCTATCCCAGACACTAGACAAGAGGTTTGGTGTACCATGCGCTAAGGCCCCACTTGCCTAAAGATTAGTTGGTGATGTCTGGTAACCTCTGTTCCCTCCAGAAAATGTCTAGTTTGATTGGCTGGGTGAAATCTGCCACAATGACGATGTTGCACCAAAGACTTCCTAGTGGAAGAAGTGTTAAAAAAAGATGGCTTTATATTACATTTGCTGCCCAGTAAGTTCTGACTTGGCACCAAAGCCAGCATCTTTCAGCAGCTGCCGCTTTGACTTTGTACTGAGAGCAAACAAAGCAATCGCAAAGATCTTTTCAGTGTCACCAAGCGACTTCCCCCAATCACTCACCAACTGGTTGCAGAATATATATTTTTCCTTAGTGACCAGTGGTTACAATTGGTGAATTCAACAAGCTTGGGTGTCTGCGTGACTAACATCTGATAGCTTCACACAGGACTGCCAACAACCTCCAGCAAACTCTGACAATCAGTCAGGAAATACTTATTTTTCCTCAGCAGTCAGCTGGAATGGAATCAAACAAAACTAGCACGCTTGCTTAGCAAGCTGCATGTATAACCTGTATGGATCCAACACAACAGACAGATACCTGCTAACTAGTAACAAACCAGTAAAATCCAAGAATTGAATCTTTTAGTCCTGAATACTGATATCAGAAGCACTTAAAGACTGACAAAATCCAGATTCAGAGCTAGAGGATGTGGTACAGGATGTGAAGAAAGCAAATGACTTTCAATCAGAAGATCAAAGGGTGTATTTCATGTAGGAAAGCTATTTTTAGACGCAGTTCACTACAGATATTATCTCCGCAGGCTGCCACACTGCTTAGATAGGTCTAGGAGAAGATAACAGTTTGGCATAAAACACACACCTTGACAACATGTTCTTTACCTCTACCATTCACTAGAAAAAAAGAGTGGATTCAGATCTACCTTTTGTCAGCTCCATTACCTCACATTAATCTCGAATCTTGTGCAGATTTCCTAATGCATGTTGATAGGATTCTACAATAAAAAGCATTATAACTGATACATTTTCAGCCACCTTTCAAGTGGTTTGGTGTTTTTTTCCTGACAGATTTTTTCTGGTTTTCCATTGGCTGTCCAACTGGTTCTTGTGCCTCACTGTGCCACCCCCATTTAAAAACATCCTGAAAATGTCCCTGTCAGGCATCCCTGTTAGAAAAACATATTTCACCTGCATAGCTCACCTCAAGGCAACAGTGGAAAAATTACATATTTGTGAGTGAACTGCAGTGAAATGAAGGCTGTGGATGACATCTCTTCTTTCTCTTCATCAGGGCGGCTATGGCTCATGAGATAGACCATGTCAGCTACTAATCACAAGATTGGTGGTTCAATCCCTGGCTTCTCCAGCCTGCATGCTAAAGTGTCCTTAGGCAAGCTATTGAACTCCAATGCATTCATCAAACTGTGAATGTGTATCAATGTTAGCTGGAATACACTCTCCTCATATCCTTTTTTACTATATCCATAAATCTTCTCTGAGGGCTTCCTCTTTTCCTTCTGCCTGGCAGCTCCATATTCAAAATCTTTTGCTCAGTATAGCCATGATCCCTCCTCTACACACTGAATTTAAATACTTTATTTATATAATGTCAAATCACACAACACTCACCTCAAGGTGAGCCCTGCATCTTAAGCTCTCCAAAACCGAGCTCAGTCCGAGCTGTTCCTCATTTTAAATATCATTTTAATGCACTCACTTTGAATCCTGTCCATTCTGGTCACTCCCGATGAAAATCCTAACTCTGCCACCTCCTTTTGTATTTCTTGCTAATTACACTGTTTCTATAAATCATACATCATAACAGGTCCCACTACCGTCTTCATCACAAATGATGTAGACGGTAGTGTCAAGGGTTACCATAAATTACCCCTGACACCTCCACTCACTCCACCCTGTCTGCACTGTCTTTTTCACATCTCTTGTGCAGTGTTGCTTTGGATGGTTGACCTAGGCATTTAAACTGATCTACTGACACTAACTCTACTACTTGCATATTCACCTTTGCAATTGTCTTTCATTCATATGTATTCAGTCTTCAGTCTTTTGCTGACTTTCATTCCCTGTCAGTGCATACCTCCACCTCTTCAGACTAGTATAATTACTGATGACAGTGTTTCTGCAAACATTGTAGTCCACACAGACTCCTGCCTGACCTCATCTGTCAGCATGTCCATCACCCTCCCAAACAAGAAGGCACCCAGAGCCATTCCCGATGTAATCTGTTACTTGTATCACACACCTCACTACTATCTCTCTGTCCTTATGTATGTCCTGCAACACCCTCTTCTGATTTCCTTATGCAGATCCATAGTTCCTCTCTATTAAAGCCTTTCTAAAGATCTCAAAAAACACATTGCAACTCATTCTGACCTCCTCTATATTTCTCCATCAGCACTCTGAAAGCAAATAGCGCATCTGTTGTGCTGTCTGGGCATGAAGCCATACTGCTGCTCACTGATCATCGCCTGTACTCTAGCTTCAACAATTCCTTCCCATGTCTTCATGTGACGGCTCATCAGCTTTACCCTTCTGTAGTTCCTACTGCTCTGCACACCACCCTTGTTCTTGAAATCTTCTCAGCACACTCTCTTCATTCGTTAGTAGATTTCCATCTCTATACTTAAACAATCGAACTGCTTCCTTCTCCTCCAACCTCCTTTCCATCTCAATCTTCTCAATCTACCCAATCGACACAAGTACTTTTCTTCTTCCTTATTGTCCAACAACACATGCAACTCACTATAACCCTTTTCTTTTGGCTTTGCCAGCTTTATCTGCTATGTGCCTAGCCTCTCAATAGGCCAGTCTACATTCTTCATCTCCCTGATTTTGAATAATTACTGTATTTTCATTCCATCACCAAGTCTCCTTGTCTAATTTCCTATGTCCAGAAGATACACCAAACACCTTCTTAAGAGTTTCTCTCACTTCTGCAAAGTTGTTCTGCAAAGTTGTTCCTTCTTCACCTTCTGTACAAGATGTAGCATACCTCTGTATACCTTCCTCCATTCCTATACCCTATGTTAGTCCTTCTTGAATGTATTCATCATGGCCATTTTAAAAATTTTCACAAAATCCACCAGCATCTGTCTTTCTCCATTTCTCTCCTCATTACCCCTTTTGGCTTCACCTACACGTCCACTGAAGTCTGCTCCAATCACCACCCTCTACCCCCAGGGGACGCTATCTTCTCGTTACCGCTTTATCCAATATCCTCCAGAATTTTCTTTCTCTTCTAAATGACATCAAACAACTTTGTCTGTTACACTCTTCACCTTCAACATTGGATAGATCATGTCTATTTTGGGTCAGTTGTTCCATGTCCAATTCTGAACATCTAAACAATGTCCGAACTTGGTCCACAATTTGGATGTCTGACCATCACCCAACCTGGACGTAAATATGACGTTCAACATTTGAACTTTGGACTGGATGTCTTTGACGGGTGCATGAAATCTACATGATTAACAAATATTTTCTTATTTACAAATATCAACATTGTTTTTAACAACATGATACATATGAATATGGATTATTTATAAACAAACACAATTTATTATGTGTTAGTCTATTGATTTATTCAGTACACGTGTCACTCTGCTTTCCCTCACACATAACAGTTTGTTTTGTTTTTTTACAGAAAACATGGCCTCCACCCCCTGGAAACATGGGACTACGACCACATTTGGACTATAAATCCAAATTTACTGAACTAGAAGTTCAGTAGAGGTAAAACAACAACAACAAAAAAAGACGTGTTGCCTGACGATACAAAGCAAACCCTTCAGTGGAAAAAAATGTAGGTCCAAATATGACCAATAAAGGACATCATCCTGACGTCACTTTGGGCAGTGGGATGCTCTTCTTCATCTCCTGCTCAATCCACCTATCTTCCACCTGGTCTCCTGCACACTATATCTGTCCCTTTACTAGTCATAGTCCATCTATTTAAAGTCCACACTCTCCTCCAGACTCCTGCCTTTCCTTCTCTCTCGCTGCCTCCTTACATGACTTCCCCCTTTTCTTTTCCTGTTTTTTTTCTCCCTGGCCAACAGAAGCACAGGTTCCAACAGCACTCTATTTGCTAACAGCACCAGAGACGATAGTTTTTAACCCGAGCCCTAAGCCCTGAATGGCCCAGTAAAATCTCGTTTTGATTTTATGGTGGATGCCCTTCCGGATACCACTCTCCCCATTCATGCAGGCTTGGATCCAGCACTAGGAGTAAAGTAGCTTGTGCCCCTCCCACATGGCTGGGTTCACTTATGCAGACATAATAATAATAATAATAATAATAAATGTAGACAAATATACTTGGAACCTGCCAGAACCTTTAAAACTATGCTGATACAAATTCTTGGTCATACTACCCAGCCCTAATACAGCTACCATAAAGCTGTCACTAAAACTAGCGATGCGTGAAGATGTCTAAATGTCTGAATTTATCACAAACCAACTTGACAGCTTCTTGAGTGAAAGGAGATCCTTGGAGCACGACTGTGCAGGTGCTATTCTAAAGTGAAAACCTAGTGCGCGTGTGTGTGATTTTATTGTTAAAAGTAAAGTCGGTGTGTAACTGTATGCACAATCATCTGCACTTGTGTGTGAATGACTCATCCACAAGCCATTGTCTGACATGGGAGACGAGCCCATAGACATTAGCTCGCCTGGATATACACTCATTACTGTTTCCTGAAATACATGGGAAAATTATATCAGCTTGCCACATGGAGCTTGGGCGACAAAGGAAATGATGGCGTCCTTTGTGTGAAAGACAGAAGGGGCTGAATTCAAGAGGCTCTTAGCATGAGGGCTGATGACAGGTGTGATACGAGAATTTTGTGATGGCACACTACAGGAGCCCACGAGTGGTCTGTAAATGTGGCGTGGAGAGGGGGCAGACCAGACTGGAACACTCATAAACACAGCACACACATATCTCCACACACGCGCAGCAGGTTGGAATCACTGCAGCATGTGTGCACAGCATGGTCTGCAGACACACACAAATACGCAGCTGCTGGCAGCCCACAGCGAGTGTGTGATTGTAACTCTCTGGGGTTCCGTATCTCATATGCGTGTTGTCAACTAGGTGTGTCTCTGTGTGTGTGTGCGCAAGTGATGGTATGTGTGCATACTCGCCCGCGCAGCTGTCGTGACCCCATGCCACTGTTTTGGGCTCACCCACCACCACCACTACGGGAGGATTAGCCACCCCACATGCTGGGGAGCACATCACGGCCAATCACATATTCATGGGAAATTCAATTTCTCCGACACACTGGGATGATTTGTGGCATGACATTGAGGCAGTACCGCACCCACTGGATTGTGTCACAAATTGAAAAAGCAAGCGGAGGACGTCTGTTACAATAGGCCAAAATACTGGAGTGTGAGGTGGGTTTATGATGGAGAAAAATAGTTAATGTGTGAGTGTTTCCAGTCCACAGCAGCGGAGCACAGCCAGAATTTGTTATATCCTTTCTTATGGCCTGAGGGAAATTCATCTGCATATCAACAGCATTGTACGTCTCTGCCAGCGGACAACAAGGAGGCAATCAGCTTGCTTATTCACACCCTCTGTGCATGCCCTATTCCACTTTCCATTCCGGTGCAGATGTTTTCACAGCCCCCACTATTACACAGTAACATGGATTTGTACCAGGTGTTCCCTACCACCCCGACACCACCCCTTTAGCATCATTAAAATCATGCATCCCATCTATCTAAAGATAAGCTCATCTGCCAGACAGATAAGGAATCTTCTCAGCAGTAATGGTGATGGTACCATGGGGACCCACATGTTGTGCATGCGCTAACTGAAGCCAATCAGCATTTCACACAGTTAGCATCACCTGTATAATAAGGTCACAAACTCCTAAATTCCCCACAGTGCAATGCTCATTTCACTTTCTTTCATTTTCACACTTTTCAGCAGCATTTGCCTGAAACGGTGTTGCTGTGTTTAACAGTACAAATGTATGGCACAGATCAGGAGGAAGTGGGGGAATGGTGAGAGTTCATTTTGTCTTCACTTTCTATCAGGGTGGATCTCAGTGTGCGGTAAAGCTTCTTTTGTGCGGCACAAAATTAGAAGAGACCAATACAAAAAGTAGCAACACAAAGAAAAAAACGACAGAAATACAGAAAATTAGGAGCTTTTTAAAGATGAAGATATTTCCTGTGAGATAATCCTCTCTCTGGGTAGAGATTTTGAGAAGGGGAACCTTTTTATTGTCTTTTATTTTGTTACTTTATCTTCTCTCTACCCAGCAGCATGTCTTCTGGGTAGAGAGAATGCCTCCTTAGGTTAGAAAGACAGTGATGTAAGAAGATTTTAGCTACTAATGCAGCGATTAAGCATAAAAGAAATACTGTAAATAACAGGGATAGTCGAAATATTGTGGACATCATCATGATGGCAGATTGCCCTGCCTCTGAAAGGTCTAATTTATTTATTTTTATTTCTAACTATATATCAGTCTTATCTAAGAGTGTTTTCCAAATGAATAAAAGGTCTGAAAGGAAGAATAACATGCGACACATTTATCTACCTATTAAATTGGCTGCAAACCTTGACTAAATATCCCTGCTGTCAGCCTCTAGCAACAACTTATTAATTAGAATGGCAAATTGCCGTTAAAAACATTCCACACGGCTGCTTTTCTCCGAGGTCTACCACTTCTCAAATTTGGTGCGAGAGTCCACTGCTCGACTTAATTAATTTGCGAGACCTTTGAGGACTCCTGCAGCTCACGCTAAGACGACAGACCTGCTTGCATAATTATCCACCATGTTTACACACCAGCAGACTTTGTGCGTACTTTCTGTGGTGACGAGCAAATCTCCAACCCTTTTTAGAAATGCAGCAGGAGTCATCATTCAGGGCCAGTGCACCTCACCCAGGAGCTTCAACCTGGCTCTATGTATTGGAGGCAGTGCTAATGAGAATGAGGTCATGGAGAATTTGGCAGCCATTGTGACGGATGTGGAGAGAGACACAAGCCAGAGCTTTTCTCCCCTTTCTCCCCACCCAGTGTGTCAAAACATGCTGAGTGTTGGGCCAGTGGCAGCAGCTGATGGGGAAATAAGGGCAGCTTCTTGGCAACTGGCAGCCATGTTGGAGGCCAGCTCCAGTAAAAGGATTTATGAGGGAAGTGGGAAGAAAGGAAAAAAAAAGGTTCGCTTTATCTTTTCCATTTGACTAACAACCAAACTGATGCAGCGATAAAGGATGCAAACAGAATCAATTAAAATAGCCCCAGTACTTTTCATTTACACCAATCAGACACTGTGTTCTTTTGCCAGTGAATAGCCAGTGACTGACCGCCTTTCACTGGCAGGAGAATTGGAGGAGGAGGAGTGGATTGAGAAAAGAGGCTGTGAGAAAGATGAGGTTTAACGGGGGGAAATGGGTTTAACAAGACTGTAGCAGTGCAGAAAAGAATGTCCACCTTCCATGGGCCACTGGAATGGAACAGATACAGAGACAGCAACCCACATGCATGCATGCATAAAAGTTGAAAAGCAATCCAGTGTCGTGTTTCATCAAGGACACAGTTTTTCATCGTAAAGAACTTCCTGTTCTGATGTTACTCAGACTAAGCTATTCTTCACAGTGCTGTGTGGGTAGAGAAACAAGGCCAGGTCCAACAGTGACCACATATCTGCAAATGACGTCACTCAGAAAGCAGCTTTGCAGACTTTCCTAAGAGAAAGATTTACTTCAAAAGAATCTAGGCTTAGTTTCAATTAATGACTTTCATTAGAAACCACTGGAGTGATGTGAGCAACTTGCAGAAGCCTCAAAAAGCTAGTTCCAAAATGATGCTTTACTTAGTGCAGCTTGCTCTAATCATTTTTTACATCACGATACACCAGTTCTCCTTTCATTTGATAAATGAAAATCTAGCAGAGGTAAATGTACCTGATTTGGTCAAAATACATCTGGATATATGAGAAGAGATAAACTTGATTTAGTTCAGATCATTCAAGAATGTTTCAACTTAATAAAAAGCTGGTGACACTGGAAGAACAATGGCTACTTTTAACATGGAAGTCAGTTTTAATTTTTTTTTCCAATATTAGTCAAAATGAAAAAACTAATCCCAACTAAAGGTTTTTAATTTAATATCTGGTCTTTAAACTTGACCTCATTAGCCATCCAAACTCTACTTCAGGCCCCAAAGTCAAAGGAACACTGCAGCATCACTGAGAGTTAAAAACTGTCTAAATTCTTTCATCTTTAATAAAATGATCAGTGTGTCTGCCCTACCAGGTGTAACAATGAAGTTCCAGGCATCCATGAAAACAGAATTTATGAAATTTAACAGAGTTCGAAGAGGGATTTCTGAAAAAATTAAAACATACAGGTCTGCTATTACTTTCGACATAAATGAAGACAGAAAACTAAACAGCAGTGACTTTTGCAGGGTTACTGAACTTGGGCTAGATGGTATATAATGATGTGCTATGTGGTGGCTAGCTACACAGCTATGGTTAGCATATTATAAACAGTGAAGCTGATGAACGCTAACATTTTCCACTCGATAAAAGTAAACGTGATTGTCTGATGGTTAGGGACAAATGCAATTGCATGGCAGGTGTAGTAAACGGACCAAACTTCAGCCAGGAGAACAACTGAGATAATCCATCCACAATACGAGGTTAGTCATTCATATACTGCTGCATGGGCTGGGCTGTAGTTACATCGTAAGGTTTTAAAAACTGAGCTTTAAAATCAACAGTGGTGATAAAAACTGAGAGAGGCCGACGGTGATCACTGCCTTTTTTAGGGGCTTGTTCAAATTAAACAGAACACGATACAAAGCATTAAAACATGTTAAAAACACAACAGCCTTAATAAACGCAGAGCAGTTTGGACCTGGATGCAGGGTTCATACTTCATCACATAAAGACTGGATTCATTCATTCATCATTTACAGGCTTTATAAAATGACCTATCCCCTTCAAATTACATCCATACTGATTGTCCACAAGAAACAGCCCAGATTCATTTGAATTTATTGAACCACTTCTGAAACTTCTGGGCAGCACCAAATCTGATGCAACAAAGCACCTTGACTGAATGTTGCACAACGGTTGACATTCAAAATTGAAATGCACAGCATTGGTTCAGGTAGGCTGTCAAGTCAAGCTCAGCTGCCATCCCATCAGATCAATTGATCTCAGTGCCAGCTTATATCATCTGATGGCTCAGCTAATACCCTTCAAATCTTATCCCACAGCTGCTCCACACTGCAAGCCGCTTTGCAGGCTGCTTTCACCCGTGCTCCCCCCGTGACGCTGTATCTGACTCAAACAGTGTTATATGTTTTGCTGCTAATGCCTGCTCTGTTCTATGTTGATTCATGCTGCTGCTGTCCTTGCCTCTGGCTTTCCACGTGTGCACATGGAAGGGCGGGAAGTTGTGCTCTCTCCCACTTATGGAAGACAGGGAGGTCCCTGAACAGAGCCCTGCTGCCAAATATAAATTACTGCAGATGGAAATGATCTTCCTTTTACTATAGTCACTGTAGTGCTCCAGACTAAATGGTGGCAGGTTGACCTTTTATAACAGATGCAACCTGGTCCCAGTAAAAGGCAAAAAACTGTGCTGTACCAGCAGCTGTAGAAAATTCACCTTATATTAGGTTTTTCAAGATAAAGATTTTTTTTCCTTGGTCTACATTACTACCCAGATGCCCATGTGTCCTATGAACTTGCAAATGGCCAAAACTACATTTTCAAGTAGTTGTCAAAGTTTTGAGACTGTAATAATGGAAACTGTTGAGGAAAGTGACTTCACATTGGCATTTACAAGCTGGCACCCGATTTCTACAGGCTAGGTGTATCATTAGAAACCCTTTTTTGACTTTGATGAGTAATTCTGTAAAAACCACAAAGTCCAGAAGCATACACGCATCTGGCAATGACCTACACAATGATCCCACAAATCAACACGGACTTCTCTACAAAAGCAGCTTCACAGATCTCTCCCAGAGAAAGAAAAAGGCACCACACGCCAGATATCGCCTGGTGGTTTGAGCTGCATTTGGCCCTAAGCTGTTTTTCAGAGGCAAATGGAAAGAAAAAGATGACAATGAAAGAGGGGATTAACCACAGCAAGAGAGGAGATAACTAGTTGGGCCTGTTGCTGAATACACACAATAATTTCTTTTTCTAAAGTGGGGGCCGGGGGAAAGCAAGATTTCTTTTGCCAGCCACTGCTGCCCTGCTGGAGTGTTGTTCACCTCAGCACGCCAGCGTGTGTGTTTGTGTGTGTGTGTGTGGGCAGGGGGTCATCCAAACAATATATTTGCATACAAACAGCCTGTCCAGATTCACAAGTGGGGAGAAGTAGACGAGGAAGGAAAGGGGCAGGAGAAGAGGCAAATGTGGCATTTTGCATTTTTCTGAAAGAGAAGGTTGGAAAGGGGGATTGTTTGTTCTCCTTGGGTGCTGGGGGGCTTTCAAATTTAAGCAGAGAGGAGAATCTCATTACCTGAGTGATGCACCGCCTGTGTTTACACACATAATTCCAAAGAGGCTTCAACATTCCTTCATTCACTCACCTCGCTTCTTCTTTCTTGGTCAGAAGAAAACAAGTTCCAATTGTAATAATAAACAGACCTTCTCAAGCACAGAGAGAGGGTTCAAATGTCTCTTTTTCCCAGAGCAGGGCTGTCACAGAGAGGGTGCTTCAGTAGAATTACTTCTCTGAAGTTTGTCCCCAACGAGAGCACTTGAGAAGGTAAGAACAATAAGGTAAGCCACGAGGAAGAAAACTGTCTCTCTATATTGTGGAGTAGCATGGGCCAGTAAATAATTGTGTATGTATGTGTGTGTGTTGTTACTGCTTTTGATTTGTTTTATTGTTGTTGTTGTTTTTTTGTTTGGGGGTGGGGTGAGGTCGGGGGGGCATGTATGTAGAAAAGTCATCTACATGCTGCAGCTGTTTACTGTCACCAGGGGGCAGTGTCACAAACCCTGTGAACTCTTCTTGGTTATGCTGTTGTTGGTCGTTCCCAGCCAGGAAAAGATCAGACTTATAGCAAATTAAGAGCTGAAAAGTTAGCAGCCGTTATCTATTCTCCTCACGCTGAATTCTTTTAATATCTTTAAATATTTCCGCGCTTTTCCCACTCATGCTGAACTCTACAATCACCTCCTTTCTGGTTGCAGCTCATTTTTCAACCAGTCAGCATTCAACTTATGCACAGTATCATCTACATCAGGCTACAAGCTGTGGGGATTTTGGAGGACTACACACAAGCATGTTTGCAAAGGCTGCATGAAGGCAAATACCAATGAAAATTGGCAAAATTGCTATGACATTAATTTGCCAAAAGGTCATAAAGTATTGTTAAAGTTTTGTACACAATGATATTTATTTATTCATTAAATAAATCAAGCAATGTGTGCACCACAGATGTTGAGGAGCAGCGGCTCTACTCTGAGCCCCTCCCAAATGGCAGAGCTACTCACCCTATCTCTAAGGGAGAGGCCAGCCACCCTCCGGAGGAAGCCCATTTCTGCCGCTTGTATTCGCGATCTCGTTCTTTTGGTCACTACCCACAGCGGCGTAGATCGACCGGTAAATTGAGAGCTTCGCTTTTACACTCAGCTCTCTCTTTACCACAACACACCGGTACAGCGTCCGCATCACTGCAGCCACTGCACCAATCCGTCTGTCGATCTCCCGCTCCCTTCGCCCATTATTCGTGAACAAGACCCCGAGGTACTCCTCCACTTGGGGCAGGGTCTCGTTCCTGACCCGGAGTGGGCACTCCACCCTTTTCAGGCTGAGGACCATGGCCTCAGATTTGGAGGTGCTGATTCTCATTCCCACCGCTTCACACTCGGCTGCGAACCGTTCCAAAGCGAGCTGGAGGCCATCACCTGATGAAGCCAACATAACCACATCATCTGCAAAAAGCAGAGATGAGATCCTGAGACCACCGAAGTGAAAGCCCTCCGCCACTTGGCTGCGCCTAGAAATTCTGTCCATAAAAATTATGAACGGTGACAAAGGGCAGCCCTGGCGGAGCCCATCACCCACCGGGAACAAGTCCGACTTATTGCCGGACCAAGGTCTTGTAACGGTCGTATAAGGACTGAATGGCCCGTAGCAATGGGCCAGACACCCCATACTCCTGGAGCACCCCGACAGGACCCCCGTGGGACACGGTTGAATGCCTTCTCCAAGTCCACAAAACACATGTAGACTGGTTGGGGCAAACTCCCATGTGCCCTTGAGTATCCTCAAGAGGATATAGAGATGGTCCAGTGTTCCACGACCAGGACGAAAACCACATTGTTCCTCCTGTGTCCGAGGTTCGACTAACGGACAGACTCTCCTCTCCAGCACCCTGGCATAGACTTTCCCAGGGAGGCTGAGGAGTGTGATTCCCCTGTAGTTGGAACACACCCTCCGGTCCCCTTTCTTAAAGATGGGACCACCACCCCGGTCTGCCACCACCTCGGTCTTTTTTGCAGTTAGTGGAAAAAAAAATGAGTCAACAAGAAAACATCAATGCATCATCATCATGCGAGAATTAGATGTCATCCAGGCCTTTGTCTTTAAGACATCCTAGTATTTTAAGTAGTTGAATTATATTATGTAACTTCATGGAAAAATAAAGCTTGGTATCATCTGCATAATGATGAAAATGCATGGTTTTCTAATAATACTGCCAAAGTTAAGGATGTATAATGTAAAAAGTATTGGTCCCAGCATGTAAGCCTTTGAAGCTCCATGACTAACTGTAGAGAATGAGCAAGACTCCCCATTTGCATGCACAAATTGGAATTTATGCAGCGCAGTTCCTTTACCAATGGTCTGTTGTAATCTCTGTAGTAAAATATTGTATTGAATGCTGTGCTGAGATGTAACAGGACAAGCAAAAAAAAAAATGTCAGAGGCCATAACAAGATTGTTTCTGTGCTACGATTTACTCTAAATCCTGACTGAAACTCTTCATATAAACCAGTCATCAGAAAGGATCAGGTGATGGTTTAACAACTACTCTTAAAAATCTGTCTAAAGTTAGCCAAGACAGCTGAATCAAGCAATTACGTAATAGTTTCATCACCTGTTAGCATAGAAAAAGAGTAAATTTGTGTTTGGTCAATTATTTCTTTGTTGTAACAATGCTTCTTGGCAATAAATCTGTTTGGCATTGGCAGAGAAGATTTGGCAAGTTTGTCATTGGCACAACTCACATACTCAACTCTGCTGCGCAACCTGCAAATGCATTTTCTGTACAAATGTGGCAGACATGTAGGAATGGGGTCTAAAATGCAAAGAAATCTGAGTGATCAATAAAACTCCCTGCCAACTAATTTTGGCAGGGAGTGACAAGATAAAATATCACTCGTGTACATATTCTGCACTTATAATAATTTATTCCATATGACTCACATGTAGCCTGTGGTGTTATTGTCAGCTTTTATGCTGATAGAGAAGAGGATTATCATGCAGTAATAAGTGCCTGAAGGTGGATACAGCGCTGCACCTCTGCTCTTTTTTAGTTTTAGGATTTTGGAACTTTTTGCAGACACCATGATATCAAGGTTGCATTTTGGTGTTTCTTCGTAGGATTTCTTGTAATAGTTTACCTTTTTTTCTGCATTTCAGGCCTTTTAACAGTTCCTTTTTTGTTTGCTTTATTTGGAATATATGTGCTATCTTCTGCTTCCTAACCAGAACTGCAGAACTGTGTTAGAAAGAAGGAAAAGGAAGAAATACTTGTGCTTATTGGTGCATCCATAGATGGATACCTCACACTAAAACATCTCACCTCCATTTTAAAAGCCACATAATCACCCCTGGTTTGTATTTAAGACTATTTTTAGAATCTTGCCAACTTCTTCTTTTACAATGCAGACTGGAATCACCTGATGCCACTGTTGTGACAAGCTGCACTCCAAACATTAAGTGAATTTGTCACTGCTTTGCATCTTTGCTTTGACTCACTGGCACACATCTCCTTTCAATCAACCAAAAGTAAACCACACAGAGAGGACGAGAGACACAGGGAGAGCGCAAGCTGCAAGTAGCAGCCTGGGAGCCCGTTATATTGTTGCCAGCGTCAGATCACAGCGCATGGTCTTGTCTTTTTCATGTAAAACAACCACTGTTTTTGACAGCACATTTGTTAAAAACCAACCGAGGAGTATGCAGAGTTTAGATAAAAGAAGCCTCAGTGCACAGTTACTGGTTGCCTGTTCTCCTTTTTTCCCTTCTTTCATTTCCTTTCCTCCCACACATGCTCGCCACCAACACCACACCTCCCATGATACACCGGTGTGCTAATTGCTATCAACATGAGTCACAAACATTCAGCCCACTTTTTTTTTTTTTCAGGGAAAGAGAATTATTACTGGCAAGTTTCATGTCCATCAACACATGGATAATTCCTGTTTTCACTGCTTCAAATCGACTTGTGTGTAGGTGTGTGTCAGTGTGCGAGCACAGCTAGAGAGAACATCACTCCTGAACATGGGAGGCAAGGTTGCTTTGATTTGCATTGAGTTCAAACCTGGACTTTAGCATTAAGGTAAATTTTCACCCAATCAGGAAAGCAGCAAAACTATGAAACTACATCAACTATAAAATAATTTCTCTAAAAACGCAAAATTGGGTTCCTTGGATGTAAACCTGAAGAAGCTCCCTTGCAATTTTCTGAAATCCATTTACACAGATTCTCACAATGATAAAAAGAGCATTTCAGAGAATCCTCAGAATTCCCAGTTTGAAAAGTATGTCGTTCATCCACAAGGAATTACCAGAGAACCTTTAATTAATGCTGTTTTAAGTAAAAAGAAAGGGTGTGAAAAATCGAATTAACTGCTAATTAACTTGATTCGCTTCAAGGAAAGTCTGAGTGAATATTAGCCAGAAGGAGTGCATGACTGGGCCTCATAGAGCCTTTAAAAATGAAGGAGAAAACTTTCATGATGCGAGGTGCTCCTAAACAATTAAATATAAGTAGATGAATCCACATTACCCAGGCAAGACTAGTGTATTTAAAAAAACTAAATATTGTCAAGAAGTTATAATTTATTTGAATTAAGTACATTTTCATATATTCTATATTCATTACACATAAATTCAAATATTTTAGAGTGTTTTTGTGTAAATTTAATTACATTTATAATTCAAATTTTAATTTAATTTGTAATTTTGATGATTATGGCTCATGAAAATCAGAAAGCCTAAGATCATTCGTTAAAAACCCCAATTCATTTAAAAATAATTATGTTTTTATTTCTTTTGATAAGCACATTAAGTTTACATGGAATGAAATGTGCGACACACATAAACTTTATATTGACATCAGTGCAGCATGACGTGTATGGAATGCCAGGACTGACATAATGAATTAATTCAATACACCATTAAATAATTAATTATGTGGCAATAATTAAATAAAATTGGAAATAATTAATTAAAATGGGAAATAAACAATTAAATAAATATTTTTGACACATTTAATTAATTAATTATTGACACATTTAAATTATTTACTGTTGTATTTAATTAATTCATTTTGGCACACTTGACTCCTTCAGGTCTCACCATGAAATAATTTTATCTGTCAACCTCACCCATCAAACTCAGGGGGCAGGGCTAACGCTGATCGAGTCAAAACCATTGCTTGGCCTGGTGGCCATTGTTTTTAGAAGGTGTTTCTGCACACCAACAACCGGCATGTGGAAACTAACAGAATTGAACTTTGAAAAACCCTGTTTGTGTGTCAACAAAGTTTTTAGCCGAGAATGTAGTGGTTTAATCTTCAGATATCTGGTTGGTTTGTCAAGACAGAGCCTCTTTGCAAAAGTGAAAACATCTGAACAAAAGTGCTCAGATGTTTTCAGAGACGTATTTAATTAATTCATTACATCAGCCCTGGTGTTCCATAGATGTGGAGGCAATCAGCTTGTGGCACAACTAAGGCGTCACTGAAGCCCAAGTTGAGTGTTTCTCTGCTTCCACTTCATTTGTCAGCATATGGAAGTATGACACACCCTAAATTCTTCTTGTAGATGGCTGCATCGCCTGTGTTTGATGGGGGTTTGTCCACTGTGGTTGTCCACTGTGTTTCATGTGGTTTGTCCACATGAACCACAGTGGACAAACCCCCATCAACACTAGCAAATGACATGGCATCCAAGTCTCAGACTGGGGAATTCATGTTTTCTTTTTTTTGTAAGATTTCTAGTGGACTCCGAGGTAAGGTGCAAAAAAAAATTGAACTTAAAAAAATTAATAAATAAAAATCAAACATAATGGTGAAGTTTTAAACTTTGAGCATTTACTATGTATTTTTGTACTTGCCTTCAGCAATTGCCACCCAAAACAAGGACAATTCTTCTTGATGCCTGGCTTGTGTGAAAAGCTTCATGCTGTTGTTGTACAAAGGGCTTACAAAAGAAAATGAAAATAAACCCGGTCCACAGGGAGAGGTGGGATTCAGATTCTGAGGGGGGCTGATAGAAAGGCAAAGGCTTAGCACAAAGGAGAGAAGATCCAATCTCTAAGTGTGTTACTGTGAACGCGAAATACTGGAGAAACCCTGCTGGACTGCATTTCACAATTCTCAGAGGGGCGCTATAGGGAGAGCTTTCCCACTAGTCCTCCAGTGGCTGGAGGCAGGCAGACATTTCCCACCACCCCTCACGCACACAACATACAACAAACCTACAGAAATACAGCAAGCGTTATATATCTATGCATTGTAATTTCCATAAAACTGTGTGAAAAGTTAACTGGTCTTTTTAAGACTTCATTTTCAATAATCTGTTGACAGTTTTTTTTTTTTAAATTTACACCCAAAAGGATAACACTCATGAAGAGGCCAATGAATATAATATAATATAATATAATATAATATAATATAATATAATATAATATAATATAATATAATATGATACAGTATATGTAAGTGGCTGTCCTTGGGACACAAATAAAATTCATATTTGTGAACTTAGATCACAAGACACCGGTTATAACACTGCGTGTAACACTTGTATTTTTGCCTAAGTAACCAGTAACCAAGTGACAGTAAAAGTGTGCAAAGTGCTCAATGAAGCATCCAGTGGGGAACGTGCTTGTGGTCTAATCTACTCGAAATGCTTTCATGATAAATCTAATTTATCATGAAAGCATTTATCCTCTGGACACTGTGAATACAAAGGTTTAGTCCCATAAAGTCTTTGGTAATGAATCTTGATCTAATATGGTGTTTGTCCTAATTGTGAGAGAGGTCAGCAGACCACTAAACTTATAATGAAATCACGCAAAGAGAACCATAAATCCAAAAATGGGAAATTTCATGCTGGTCGTCCAGATATCTGACTTGGCTGAGACAAAGACTAACAAATATTGTCAGAATCCAATACGATGGTTGCCACAAAGCCAAAGGTCACATTCCTTTGTTACTGAAAAGTTCACGCTTGGAGGTACAAGGGTTTCACCTGACAATCTCAATATGACTGGCATATATTTATGCCAGAGCTCTACATAAAATATGCAGGACCTCAGAGACGTGCATGGTGAGGGGCCATTCTAAATTCATATCAGGAACCAAACCACTGGAAGACCCTGACAGGATTCCAATGTGAGTTACCAGGGCAACACGAACAGGAACGTTCGACCATGACAGCTGAGCTGCAGAAGATGTTGAGAGGAGCACAAAACAACAGGGGAACGAAGCCGAAAAGAAAGCCCTCTGTTTACAGGGACAAATCTGGAAAAACAATGAGCACATGCTGAGAATATTTTTGCACCGTAACAAAGGGCTGAAAATTTGAATGTTCAAGCAGACGAGGGGCTTTCTTGTGTCCTGCAGTTTGCCAACTAGCTGTTTTGGCAGCCGCTCTGGTAACCAGTATGCCTCTGATCCATTGCATGTACAAATATACAAGTAAACACACATCTTTAATAACTTTAAAAGTCTTTGAAGGTTTCCAGCCAGAAAACAAGTTAAAGAGCATACAGGAAAAGAGAATAATTGTATAACAATGCACCTCACATACAGAGCAAGCAGTCTGTGAGCACTGACGCCAGCAGCCTCAGAATAGCCTCCAACTCAAAGGTGATTCGATGCTTTTATTTAGCTCCTGGGCAACCAGCATCTGCCTGGTGTCACTGAACACTTAATTAGACAGTAACACTACAGTAGCATGCTGCCTCATGTACTTTTCCAAGGTCTTGTTAGCAAGTCAACCATAGCATCGAACTGGCAAACACTACCTACCGCCAAGTGGCAAAGAGCAGCCATGTGCCAACACTGATGAAGGCTTCGGATAAATATCTTATTGAACAATGAGCTTGATGGTCTGCTGTGCTTTTATTTTTCAGATAATTAACTTGCACTTGTAGTCTGTGTTAATTGTGCCAATAGATATATGCACATCGTGCTTCAAACTCAGGACTATCACCATCTCTGCAGTGTTAGATAGCCAGATTAGATTTAAGTGATGTGGTTGTGAGTAGCTAAACCTGACACTGGTTTAAGTTACATATTTATGCTGGTATGTTTTTGACTTCAACCACTTAAATGGCTATAATATTCAGAAAGTAACAAAAAGGCAAGTTTACTTAGAATGTTTGCCTTATCATGTATTTTCACTTAGTATAAAGATCTTTATTTCACCAATATAAAGATCTCCACTGGCACCAAGAGTAATGAAGCACCTCAGTCAACTTCTGAAGGGAATTCTGAAAAATTATAATCTTACTCCTTCACTGTGATTAATGGATTTGGTCACAATAGCAATCTATTTTCATGATAAAGAACATAAATCATCAAAATGTCAACTGTCATGTTGTAGATGGAATTAGTATGAAACAATAATAGCGTAGTCACAGACAATTCCCGTGTTTTGCATGCTGGAATATAGCTGGATATCCCAAAGAAATTCTGGTCATAATCCACTGAGAAAATATTGAACTAACATTATTATTCTGCAAAAGTGGCTTAGACTTTTTGTAATTCAAAATATAGCTTTTGGAACATTTAATATTTTAAAGCAGTCCTGGGATGACATAAGATGACAGAGATATATCGTCCAAACCCTTACAGTAGCATTATGCACAGCAAGCATGACAATGAAGCCCGGAGCCATTCAATACTGTGGAGTGACACTGTGACATGCTTAGATGTGTCCTGAAGGCCTTGCTGGTTGGCAAGCGTGTTGTGGTGATAGTGCACTTTATAATTTGGAGACAGTGTGTGATTTATTTTAAACAGAGATAGAGGAGAAGTGAGCAAACAGCTCTGATGATTTACAGTCTGGGGTTTGGAGTATCTTTTTAAGCAGGACCAATGAGGACAGACAAGATAAATGACGAGAAAGGCTCTCCTCACATGTGCAAACAATTTTCCACCGCAGAACGACCAGGGGCCAAATAACCTGTCTGTTCAGTATGTGAAGCGTGAACAAATGCCTTTCACATTAAGTCAGGACCCAAGAGACCCAAATGTGTGTGTGCACGTGCATGTTAAGAATATGGCCACGTATTGTTACAGCTTGGACGTGTGTGTGTCTATGTGTACACACCTGCATGAGCCATGATTTTGCATGCAAATAAAGGAAAGCAACCTTATTATGAAACCGGCTCCCTCTAAATACTCTATTTAAATTCAACCAATATGATGTTTAGATAAGACGTATGCAGCAGACAGATAATCCCCAGACCCAACTGACTGAAATGATGCATGCAATCTGAAGATGGTGTAAGCAAGGTATCCAATGGGGATGGTGTATTAAAGGTGGTATTACCTACAATTCTGTAATATGCAACGCAAAGACAACAGTTAACGTGGACGATAACATTGACATTAATACTATCAATTGAGGAATAGACTGAAAATGGTGAAAAGAAGGATGAGTATACTTAGGTAGTTATTCTATGTGCAATGACAAGGAGCATAACAGAGGTAAGTGGAAACAGCTATTCACTGCTATGAGCTTCTCACTTTGAGGAGCTGTGCATCACTTAGACTCAAATTTGACTCCTGATCTAGAGCCATCTTTAGGTTGACATTAGGACTTTTAGTTGTGCTACTACATATTCGCTACGGTTGCCGGTTCAATTCCAGCCAGAGGTACAAATCCCCCTTTGGGTTTGCTTTGGGAAGGGCATCTGCTGTAGAACTGTGCCAATTCAAACATGCAGCGCCAACTGCTGTGGGACCCTTGTGACAAGGAAGCAGCTGAAAATAGCTTTTAGTCATGCTACTGAAAGTGGTACATCAGCTTTGAGCAGAGGAATGTAAAATGTAATTAAATAGATTGTGACAGATTTCCACTCAGTCACTTTGAGTCAATATCTGACCGATATTAGTAATGTGGTTTGCATCCAAATTCAGTGTTGGGACGGTTACTTTTAACATGCATTCCACTACAGATGCCCCAACTACATTCATGTAGTTGTAAAAAGCATGATGATATATTAAGTAATCCAAATTATTCAGAATATGTTACTCTCATTTAGTAACGTAAAGGAATACGTCACAAAATACATTTTGGGGCATCTGTAGTGGAATGCATTTTAAAAGTAACCTGCTCTGTGCTTTATTACTATTACTGAAGGTTACTCGCCATACCAATACCAACTAGATTTTTAAATCTTAATATAAAACGAGTAACAGGAGGAGGGTGGACATTAGGTAAGGCTGCACTTTTTGCAGCGATCTCGTATAGCAAACTATTCTGCGCGTATATAAAACAGATCCGCGGCTCCGAACCGTAGTAAAGGGATCTCTGGCTAATAAGTTGGGTTCCGTGTCATGCTTGTAGCCGAAAACTGCCTATTGCCTTCATATTAAATCATTTGTAAAAATATTTTTTCATGTCATTATGCGTTAGAGCCTCGGCGTGGAATTACCAAAAATAGAAAGAGCATAGCCTAACATACGAAACAGTTAAAGACCGCCGTGTAATCAATTTATTTCAACAAAGTAACTGTATTCTGAATACCACCTTTTTAAACAGTGGAATTAAATGGAATACAGTTACTCATATTTTGTATCTTAAATACATAAAGCTGGTACATGTATTCCATTACTCCCCAACACTGTCCAAATTGTTCCATACGTACATTGTGGACAGCTTTCCAGTCAGTCACAGATTAGCATAGAGAAACCGACAACCATTTAAACTTAAGAGCAACTTCGAATGACCAGTTTACCTAACCCTACTAACTGCAAGCTGTGGGAGGAAGCTGGGGTACCAATGTATACAGGGGAGTGCAGGCAAAGCCCACATAGTCCACCCAGGACAAATGGCGGAATTGAACCTACAAGTTTATTGCTACAAATCAACAGTGCTAATCACCGCGTGACCATGCTGCCCAACATTCAGCATACAACAAAAAATATGTAAATTCTGCTTAACTCCAAAATGTGGCCTTAGGATTAGGGTTAGGTTTAAAGACAGAGTGAGCAGGAGGTTTCAGACCACAGTGGTCTTCAAAGTGGTCTTCTCTCACCCCAACTGGTGAGACAGCTGTCCTGAGCCTGGTTCTGCTGGAGGTTTCTTCCTGGTAAAAGGGAGTTTTTCCTTCCCACTGTTGCTGAGTGCTGTCTCATAGGGGGTCACATGATTGTTGGAGTTTTTTTCTTTATGTATTATTGTAGGGTCTACCTTACAATATAAAATGCCTTGAGGTGACTGTTGTTGTGATTTGGAGCTGTATAAATTAAAAAAAAATCAACAACAACACACATAGGCTTGCAAATTTAAAAGCAGTGTGACTGACATGCCGATGTTATTGCCACAAAACAATCAATCCACAAAAAATGTATAGAGAAACTCCACTAAATATTGAGGGCTGTTTCCCAGCCAGTACAGATCCGCACATCAGGGACACACATGTAGACATTAATGCTTCACATCACCACAGAGAGGACCTAGAAATAAAGGGAGAGAAATAAACACAGAATTCCCCCAGGCTAGTCGACAAGTCAAGGAGAGAGATCCGAGGGAGAGAATCACAAGGAGAGTGCTTTCAATAACGGAGGTTTCCATCATTCAGAAGTCTGGTATAATCACTCCATCCAAAGTGACTCCAGTTCAGAGCTTCCCTAAACCTGCACTCTTTTAATAATCCGCAGGGAGCAGATCCTCTGGCTTCTAGAAGAACTTCAGTTGTATAAAATTCAGATACCTTAACCTATGACTCAGGCAAACACTTTCCTGATGTATCTGTGATCTTTATTGTTAGTCTGAAGTCTTATTGGTTAAAACATAATATTAATTTAGTACATTTTTCAACTTGATCAACGTCATGAGTTAAATGCTGTCTCATTTTCAGTTTATGGAAGACCTAAAGCAATTTAATGGACTATACATCATTAGTAGTGTCATATAGCAATCACTCCATATCCAATATAATAGTAATATAATAGTGAGATATGGGAATATACTTTTCTTTGAACATTTCTCTGAATATGAGCAGTATTTGGGAAAAACACAATCAGTCACTGGGTAAATAAATGTATGTGGTGCCATTGCAAATAATTTGGTGAGTTCTCTTGTATACTTGAAAGGGGAGAATTTTCTTATCATTAATAACTTGATTTCCATGAAAAGCAATTAAGAATTTCATCACAATGGTTACTTTAGCAGCAGGAGCAGGTTTAAATAGTGAATTTTAACATTGAGAAATAACTCAATGTTAGTGCAGATAAAAGAATTCAATCAACCTGAAAGTGTGCGATATAACAAGCCTGCTGCTTTGTTTTCTCTTTCATACAGTTGGGTCCATAAATAGTTGGACAGTGAACTTTTTGAACTTTTTTTTAATCTTGGTTCTGTACATTAGCACTATGAATTTTAAATGAAACAACTCAGATGCAGATGAAGTGAAGACTTTAAGCTTTAATTTAGTAGGTTGAACTAAAAAAAAGAGGAACTCCTAAACCCTTCCTCCAATTTGAATGTGGGCGATCGTGGCTCAAGAGTTGGCAGTTTGTCTTGTAATCGGAAGGTTCCCAGTTCGAGCTCGGGATCGGACAGTCTCAGGTGTTGTGTCTTTGGGCAAGATACTTCACCCGTTACCTACTGGTGGTGGTCAGAGGGCCCGGTGGCGCCAGTGTCCGGCAGCCTCACCCCTGTCAGTGCGCCCCAGGGTGGCTGTGGCTACAATGTAGCTTGCAATCACCAGTGTGTGAATGGGTGAAAGACTGAATGCAGTGTGAAGCGCTTTGGAGTCCTTAGGGACTAAGTAAAGCGCTATACAAGTACAGGCCGTTTACCATATCCTCAAATGAAAGCTCGCATTTTACACATTATATCCAAGTCCGTTATATACGTGTATGTGTCAGTAAACAGGTAAAAAACTACACTTGTACACTGTATTTACTTAATGAGAGATGCAGACATATAATACACTGGATAATCAGCTAAGTAGTACTGGTTAATTTATTTCTTTATTTTGGTATTATTTTATCTTCTCAGTCTTTTGTGGTTCATGAATATTTTCAAGGAGCTGTGACCTTTAACATGTTCTGTTTTGGATTATTAAATACCAATTAGGTAGAACTTGGACTGAAAATAATTTTTACTGCTTCACTGATTCTGTCTGGATCTAAATTCCACCTCTTCTCACTGCTCTGTTGTTCTAAAGCAGCCTCTCTCACACACATATAACTGTGTTCTCTGTTCTTCAAAGACACCTCTGGAGGTAGCCTGAGGGAAGGCTCTTTTATGCTTTAAGCCATCAATTGACCAATCAAGGATTGCCCAAGAAAAGTGACAGTTGCCACGGGGACAGAAGAGAGTACACAGAGCAAACTATTTTTAATGACAGCACTTTTACTATAAAGGTACCTGAATAAGTCTAAAAAACACTTTGTAGTCTGGCCAGAAGTTGACGGGGCCCAGAACAGCATATACACATTACATGCAATAATTAGCCTGAATAACTAAAGGAAGGCGTGCATGTTATCCTTTTTTTAACTGCTAGGTGGTCTCTATTACATCTCTGACAAGCCATCATCAAGACCGATGCGACATCTGAAGTCTTCTGCACTCCTGACCCTTTCATCAAGGAATTACATTTGGAACATCAAAGATGCAAAAATGACATCATGAAACATGAAGAGAGGCAGAAATTCCTTTTTCCCTTCCATCAATCTGCTTGCTGTTCATAAATGTCAGCCTTAGGGAAATTGAATGGCACCATTTTTCTGTGTTTATTAGGCTGGGATGAACTCAGTCTCATCGACCTTTCAGAGGACATACCCACACCAAGTTAATTGAAGATAAGTCAAACTTGGAGTTCCAATGGCTGGCAGAGTCTGAGCGCTAAGATCCCCGAGGATACATTGCCTCGATTAAAAGAAAAGAAGAAGAAGAAGAGATGAAGACAGGAAGTTCATTGCAAGATAGGCTTGAGTCCACTGGGAGAATGTCAATTTTTTATTACTTAAATGCCCCGTCTTAAATGCCAAAGTAGTATAATCCCACAAGTCATTACTGATTTGTGGCGAGTTGCTCTCAATAGTGATTTGGGGCTGTTTGTTTGAGCACATTCATTATTTCAAACCAGACTCTGATCTCAAACGGAAATTAAGAACTATATTTACTAAAGAATCAGTAAAATGTAATGTTGTCTGAATAAATTATTTTATTTTTGCTTTGATTTGTTGTGTTATTGATTTTAGGAAAAAAAAAGATTAAAAAAAGATATATTAATTATCTTATATATATATTATTTATCAGGGCTTTGATAATCTTGTCAAAAGAGTGACATCTAGCTGCTTTAATGCCACCATTAAGTTAAGCTAATTAGTGCTAAAATTCCCAATGAAATCAAGCCTAGCGTGTTAGTTCATCCTTTCCAATTAGAATAAAAACTTCACATCAAAAGCAGATCTCACAAGCACGTACCATTAGAATTTTTATAGAAACCATTTAAAACCAACCATTTTCAACCTGCTAAAAAAAAGAACAGAAAAACATCATTGCAGGCTGAATTTAGCCAACCACTGCAACTGGAAAAACCCATATGGAAGCTTAAGGCTTAGACTTGGTTTCCACAAGTAATCCTTTAAAAAAGTTAAAAAACAACAACAACAACAACAACACAGCTGGAGACAAAGTATAGATTAAACTACTTAAAAATTTAGAAAACTTGCATTCAAATCATGATTCCATCTCTCTCCCGCAGCAAACACCAGTATACTGTGCTTTCAAGAGCTCTAGCTACTGGCACTGACCTTAAATTCTACTTGCATTTCTACCCACCAACAAGCAGAGCTGCCTGCATCACCTTTAAATTCTCCTTAGCCTCCATAATCCTACATTTGTTACATTATGTTATTTAGCAATCAATTTGTTATGAAAGTTCAGGAAATTCCTCCTTCACATTATTTTTCCACCCCCAGGAGTGGTTACAGCTACTTCTAGGGACACATTTAATGTGATAGTCTGACAAAAAGGCTCTCATTCCAAGTGATGTCCCCACCAGACACCATTTTCCACCTCCCCACCCAGCCTCTGTCAATATACATCACAAAGACTACTCTTGTTTAGTGTAGCTGCTGTGATTAAAGTGAAGGCTAAGAAAAAACACAGTATGTTCTTAGAATAGCTGTATCATACTTCGGGCTGTTTCACCCACAACACAGATAATCTAAAAAATATGTCTATGTAGGCTATGAGTTTTGCTATTTTGATCCCTCTGACAGCATTTAATAATGCTGTCAGAGGGATCTATATCATATATATGCCACAAATGTCTGAAATCTGTCCTACATGTGCTTTATTTAAACGGCAGTGGCTGTGAAGGCGTAAAAAAGTTGCCTAGACCAAGACATCCATTTTCGTTTAAGCCAAACTGGGTTCCAAACCACAAATAAACAAGGCACTGCAAAATTCATGAATAAAAGGCTCCATCAATATTTCAGTCATGGCTTCATGTAACTAAATTAAGTACCCAGCTGTCTGTTTAGCGCGCACCCCTTGTCTCCACACTGGCTCCGTGCTCTCGGTGCGTCCTTGGACTTCCTAATGTCATGGTACACAATGGCACAGGAGGTTGTAATTCAAATTGGGGTCAGGGGACCCGGGGCACTAAGTGAACATTAAACCGCCTCCCATCCGGTTGGCCTCTGCCCCAAATTAAAATGAGCCATTTCTTCTTTTTACTTCACTTACGTTGCGTACGAAAAAAGGGGGTTCATAGTAAGGAATCCGGTAATAATACGTTCCATTATGAATGTTTGACTTTCTCTGAGCAGAATAAACAGACAATAACAAGATGTTCGTGACCCTGAGCCACCCCCACCCCCTGCACGAAGCCATTAAAAAGTCCCGATGCTTCAACAAAGCCCGGAGCCTTTAAACATCCACGGCGCCTCCAGGTGGACCACCTGGGTGCATAAAAACCACACCGTGCCTCTTCTCCCTGAGAGGCGCGCAGTGTGCGTCTGCAGCAGCCGCAGCAGCAGCCTACTGCGAGAACAATAACTTGTTTTTAGTGATGTGCGCTGACGCTGGAGTGACGGATGGTGGAAGGTGACAAAGAAGGGGCTATAGGGATGGTGCATGAACCAGTGGCTCGAGACGGGACAGGATGAGGAGAGAGGCTACTTACGCTGCTGTTCTCTCCTGTCCAGTGGACCATCGCCTGGTTGTGGGTCGCATCCCCTTTGAGCACGAACGAGCTGCTGAGCAGGGACATTTGTTTATCCCAGGACAGGGCTCT
The DNA here is from genome assembly GCF_018398535.1 of Haplochromis burtoni. Taxonomy (NCBI): domain Eukaryota; kingdom Metazoa; phylum Chordata; class Actinopteri; order Cichliformes; family Cichlidae; genus Haplochromis; species Haplochromis burtoni. The sequence continues at coordinate 104,604 of NW_024582869.1, read as the reverse complement.
TCTGAAGCGGGGTGTGCTCCCCGCCCCGACTGCTTTCTGGCCCGGCAGGAAGCCTCTTTCTCCGCCGTTCAAGTCAAACGTGCGATCCTCCCAGCCTCGCCGGTTTAAAGCCACGCTGCCACAGCGCACGGGTCCCGGTAGTGCCATCCAGGCCGAGACGGTCAACAGAAAGACGCAGAGGTACGCAGCGGCTGAACCCGGTTCTTCGGGACGGAGAGGTGCCATGCTTTACGCCGTACTAGCGCCCGTAACGCGGAGACTGATGAAGAGACTGCTGATGCTTGTGGGAGATAGATAGGTGTATACTGTAAACCGAGGAAGAGAGAGTGAGGGAGGGATAGAGGGAGGGGAACTGGAGCGAAGTCAGACAGTGAGAACAACGTGGACGAGTCTCGGTGCCAAGTACGAACCACAGGACGATGCAGCGGTGCCATCTGCTGTCCTGCAGCTGTACTGAGCTCGCATCACTCCATCCATCTAAATAAAGAGTTCCAACATGAGGGCAGCACTGCCTAAAATCACTGCCGTTATTTTTAACAACATTGTGTGTTTCTTGTTGGTTTCACACTGAATTCGACCGTGATCAGTGTCACAGTGATCCACAACTGACGTAGTGGTGCAGTGGTTTAGTCTTCGCGACCTTCGTATGCTTATCTGCTGATGTCAGGGCATAGACTGATAATCAGCAACTCCTGATGGTCACTTAGTAACATGCTTAACCACTGTTGAGTCTATAGCTTTTTTGTTCGGGTGGGAAATATGCTGAAAATACATTTATGTATTAAACTTACATACACACTGACATTTTCTGAGTTAGATGTAGTTGCTTATTGCTTATCTGTTTTATTCTATTTGTTATATTTATGAGTACCATGGACATGTTTAGTAACTTTGTGTCAGATAAAGTGAACGGGGTTGAATGAGTTGGTCATACGTTCTAATTTATATTTATTTCTTTAACTTATCTTTTTCTTTAATTTAACTGATAGAAACAATAAAATGACCTTAAAAAAAGCATGCGTGACATCCGTCCCTCTGTGTATTGGTTGCCAGCTGGCCAAAGGGTCAGAGTTCACATTTGATCTCACAAAGTAATAGCTCCACTCCCTGCATCCGTTCTCGTATCCAATTACACTTGGAGGCAGAATTAAACTATGACTCGGTGGTTTTGTAGTATTTGGGGTTATATGTAAACAAGAGTTCACCTTTACTTTCAGATTACATGTTTTTCTAATATAGCAGGTATTATTTTTGCTCATCATAGAGTTAAATCCATAAAAACACTGTACAAAATCAAAAAGCTTAACATGTTTTTATTAGTCTCAGGGTTTGCTTATAAAACTGAAGGGTTTAACTATGGTAACCTTAGTAACTGCCATTTCAGTGCGGATTGATGTAATCAAATGAAAACATGGAACATTTTGAGAGTGATTATAGTTCCATGAGAATTACCGTCCCAATTTCTTTACAAAACTGTGGGCCTATAAAACCCTGGGTCTACTGGTTTGCGGCTCTAGGTATATAAAAATGAAACTCCATTGAATATCAGTTTTGCCTGTGGATTTCTTCCTTCAAACCAGGCTTTCCATGATCAAAAGGGGCGTTCACCTGTAATTGTAAAGCATCCAATATGAATCCTTGCTATTTAAAAATATCTGTCATTTGTCAAAGTTTCTAGATGCCACAAGGAGGGAAAGTCCAGTTTGCGCCCAGAATTACAAAGTGTTTAAAGAATCTCAAGTTACTAAATATTGTGAAGTAAAGGCCCAACAATATTATAAACAGAACCTCAGGGATAGGATAATCTCTTAGTAGCAAGCACTTTGCAACAGTGGGGAACAAGAACTCAATTTTAACAGTAAAAGGCCTAATCAGAAAGCTGCTAAAGGAGGGGAAGTCATCTTCTCTGACTGGTTGTGGGGTGCGTGGAAAGACAAGAAAGAAAAGGAGAGCATAGAGACAGCAGGAACAATAAATATGATTATATTACAAAAACAAAAAAAGTTCAATAAGTAGCGATAATTAGAGGGAATTTAATGTGATTTATTGATGTACAGAATTCAGTTTGAAGTTTTTGGCAATTAGACTCCGATGGCCCATCACAGCAGAACAGAATCCCAGGAGTGATTGGAATTAGAACAAGACTCCTTGGAGTCTAGACGCTGGTGATAGAGATGACGATGGAAGTTTGAATGGAGCCTGAGTGACCAGTGAGAGATGGTAATGGGGAAGAGGTGGATTGCACGAAGGCAACTGCAAGGGAGAGTGACAAATGTGCAGTGAGATTTAAAGGTCTAGACGATTGGACTAGACCCGGGATGTCACTATCAGCTTGACAGCATGGGAAAGTACAAGTGATGTAAAGCTTAGATTAGCCACCAACATTAGCCACCTTATTGCTCGTCTATCCCAGTTTGTATGTTTCTGTGTGTGCATGTGTATCTGAGTATGTTGGTTATTGTGTAGCAGCGGGACTCAGTTAAGATTTCCCAACTTTTGGTTCTGGATACTTGCTGGCAATCATGTACCTGTGTTGATCTTGTTAAGAGCCGCAACTTAGGGGAGTGGCTGAGCTTCAGTCAGTGCTGGATTGTTGAAGGACTACTGTCAGTGTAAATATGGTTATGGTATTAATTTATGGTACTGCATGTGTACAGGAACATGTAGCGAGAGTGGAGAGAAAATTGTAAATACTGAGTAAGCTGAAGTGGAAAGCAGCCTTGTGAGAGGAATCACTTGCACCTGGGATTGGGATCTTGTGGACCTTTTCACGGTACTGAAGGATTCCTGCGCTTGGGTCCCTGCTTTGCCTCACAGCAATTCTGACACTTTACTTTCTTTAAGAACAGACCTTTAACATTTTTAGGTTTTATTGTTACACACAGAATTGATTTGCTTTATATAAGCTTTCCTACACAATTTAACAAATATTCACTTTATACATAATCATTACACATTTCATGTCCTTTCCATTGCTTTGTTAATAAGCAATAATCTTATATTTACAGTTGTATGAAAGAAAGTTTTCCCAGAACTCTGTGCAGTCCTGTGAAAAACTAGCTACAGCCTGTTTCCACACTGGAAGTTGTTGCTGCTTCCATAGGAATTGAGATGGTGAATAGCAGCCAAGTGCTGTTAATGAAATGCGCTTGATTAACTGATCATCAGCAAGTGTGATAATCTCTATAAAGGAGCAGGGTTTTTTGGCAGGTTGCTGGCCTGGTGCATTTGGCTGCATGTTAATGCCACAGTGTTCCCAACAATGGATGTCCCAAAAGACTGTTAATAATCAGAGAATTTGCAAAAATCCCAAATTGTAAGAGACTGGTAGAGTCACACAGCTCTACTTCCTGGCTGTGGCTCAGAAGGTAGAGCAGGTCACCTACTAATTGGAAGGTTGGCGGTTTGATCCCCATCTGCTGTGGTCCGCATTGGACAAGCATAGAAAAAAATGTTTTTGTGAATGAGGCAAGTTGTAAAAGTGCACTGTTAAGAGTAGAAAAGCATTATATAAGAACCAGTCTGTTTACCCTTTACAAAAATAATTACTTTGAGTTAATACTGCTGGTGGGTCAACAAGCTAATGAATTTTGGGCTTTAGTTACAACTATAAATATAGTTATAGTTGGTGTCATGTATCATGTATGGTTTGCATACATGATATAAATCTGTATAAGCATTCTTGCTTATTCAGATGTTTTATCTGTAATTGTGTTTTCATGTTTGTAAGATGTCTAGCAATATCTTGTTCTTACCAGAGACTCAGGGATGTTTAGATTTAGGAGGAAACAGACAAGATTATGTTTACCGGGGGCAACTGTGGTTGCATAAAGGATTTCTGCATGTGCAGAATTCAGGAGGGAAACTAGCTTCGTGTTCCTTTGGTGGATCACCGGCATCAAGTTTTACGGTCTTTCTCTCTGGAATTTGAATTTTCTTAGATATTTCTCGGATGTGCTGGTGTACTCTCACAGTCCAGTGACATGAATGTTAAAATATTTTAGTGGTTCTCTACAGATTTTTAGGCACATTCCAGTTAAGAAGCCAAAAACAGTTCATGCTACACCCCATGACTTTTGTCAAATCAATTCAACTTTGTTAATATAAGCTCGAAATCTCAACAACAGTCATCTCAGTTTTATTTGACCTCATCACTTCATTTTTCACCACGTTCTCTGCACTGTAGTGGACATGTGGACGCTGCACTGAGGCTCACTGGGTTAATCTGTGGTTCTGAACAGTCCTTAAACTGGTTGTTTTGCTACGACTCGCAGCTTGTCATGGTTCAACCTGACTCTCACCCAGTGTCAGCTTGGTTAGACATAAGCATCACCAAAAAGATACTGAAAAACAAACAAGGCATTTCAAAGATCTAACACCAGTCAATCACAAGGATTCATTTTTGTAAACCATACCTTGTTGTTCTTTTTGTAAGGTATAAAAGATCCAATGAGAAAATCACTTTTTCTATAGTTTTGAAGATTTACATATACAGGATACCCCAAAAAGAATGTGATGTGATACCTTAAGAGTCTGATCATAAATAAGATAGCCACATCAGTGTAAACATACTTGATATGAGCTCTGTCTTTTAAACATCTGCAAAATCATATAGAAATTTCAAACAGCATCTCTGTGACCTCTTAGCAAACTCAGTTTGGTAAATATTTCACGGCCTTCGTTGATAGTTGTCTGTGGCATCTCTGTGTGTATGTGATCACAGATGAGGAGTATGGATTAGTGAGGCAGGTCTTGCATCATTTGAGCACAGAGACAGCTCAAGGGGAGGAGAACCTTGGACTGCAGAAGCCCAGCTTGTTAGCATGCTCCTGAGCTGCTCCTGAATGTAGCTTTGTTCATCATGAAATTTTCATGGATAATTGGATGTTATGAAGATTAATGTGCTTTAGTTTCACAGGGCTGCAGGAGAACTTTGAAAGACTTTGACACTCAACACCTTCCAGGGGATGTCTCTGGCCTTTTTAGCAGATACGTGACATGGTCTTACCTTAATAACTCAGCTTGATGAACTAGGTCCTTTCACTCACATCATGGCAATTTGAGCCAGCGGTTCGACAGCGTCTGCATTGTGCTGTGCTCTCCACATGCCCCGGAGGATCTGCAGTCTAACTTCATTGTAATTTATTGCAATTAAGGAAGGCACAGAAGCAAAACTAATTGTACATTTCACTCTCATTACTAACATTTCCTTCTGTTCACTGTAGACTGTAATATATTTAATCATAAATCAACCAGAAAAACATTCCACATATGAGGCTCCTTGGAGTAAAATCTCGTGTGTTTCAAATTATGTTTGGGAGTTAAAGAGGTTAGGAGGAAATGCGGGAAAAAATATTAGATGTAAGGATGAAAAATGCTTTCTCTTGAATTTAGTTTTTCTTTACTGATTGTGCATTCTCCGGCACATCACAACTGTTTAAATTCTGTCTACGTGTATTTTAAAATGAAGGAGTTTTTATTTGAACACATTTTAAGGTCTCTTTTGAAATTTTGTGGGTGAAAAAAGATTTATATTTTATGAAAATATTGGCAGTGCTGCAAACTTTTTGGTATTCTTGGGAAAATTTTGCTTCTATTCAAAAAGTTTAACAGAGTTTTTTTCTCCATTTATAATTGCAAAACGTTTCGTATTGTTTTACAAAAAATTCAAAATGTTGCTCCTTTTATTTATCATAATTTCAATCATTGTGTTGCATGATTATATACAAGCAGAAGGTTCCTCCCATAAAGGTGTTTGTTTGAAAAACGAAATGAAATGAAAAAAGTTTCACTGTCCATCAACTACTTGAAAATAAATCACTTTAAACTTCTATTTAATCTTCTTGGTATTTTCCACATTCTGTTATATTGTTTAAATAGTGGATATGGATCAAAGGCTACTTGGGTTTAAGTATGTCACTGCCCACATGTTTTCATCACATATAAACAGTGTTGGGACTAACTACGTTATTATTGTAGTAACGAGCACGGTAACTAGTTATTATGCCAAAATCAGGAACGTGTTAATAGTTACTGGGATTTAGATAGGGTCGTTATTCGTTACTTCGTGTGGTGGCTATCGCGGAGCTTCCACAGATTCAGTAACATTAGCAAGTGGTGGAGGCCAGCAGGTGGATGAAGGAAAGGGGAGGCAGGAGGAGCAGAGACCCGAGGCGGCCGCCGGTCCGAGTGTCAGGTGAACTGAACTTCAGGTAAGAAGTTATGACCTGCAGTCTATCTGGGTCAGATATAAACCAAGTTTAGGGGTAGTTTATTTTCGTTATACTATAGCTCTAGCTAGCATGACGGAGTTTCTATACAGCTGGGTGGGTGCTATGTTACTGATGTTGAACTTTATTTTGTTCATAAGGTTAATTATTAGAGTTGCCAACCGTCCCGTAAAAAACGGAATCGTCTGGTATTCAGAGAAAATATTACGCGTTTCGTATTGAGGTGAAAAGGAAACAAGTTTGTCCCGGACTTCAGCTACAATGAAAAAGACACAAAGCTGGAGTTATCTGTGTTTCGCTGCACAGCTGCCTCTTCTTCTCTCATTCTCTCCCCTCCCTCTCCTGTTTCTACTTCAATCATGAAACTGATCAATGATCAGCTGATCGGCTTTCTCTTGTTTGTTTATCGCCTCACTTTGCGCCAGAAAGAGGAAACCAGCGGATGTCGCGCTAAACAACAGCAGCACGTTTAAGCTTGATCAGCTGTTGTTAGAATTTATTTAATATTAATTTCTAGTATCAGCTGATGTTTGCTGGAGCCACAGCTGCAAAAGCTGCTGGTCATGATATGGTTTGGTTATGCTGGTGAGAGGGAAACATGAAGATGAAACCAGGAGATGTCCTTACTGATCATCAGAGCTGAAGTGATGGAGAAACAGGTTTACCTTTTAGGTGACATGAATGAGTTGAAGGGAAGTTATGAACTGTTTCTGAGAGACAAATAACACCAGGATCCTTTTTAAGTAGCTGACAGCTGGTAACTGTGCAGGGGCGGGTCTAGCAAAGTGTTGCCAGGGGTCCAGGTAGGGCATTAACAGGGAGAAGGGGGGCACAAGGAAATACTTTTCTTTCTTATTCTCATTTAAAATGTCTAGCTTTTAAAAAATAATTATCTGAATCTTACAACAAACGATTGATAGATTGATCATATATACCATCAGAACAGTGTACATCACTGTCACAACAGCGTTTGTTTTCATTCAAAGGCTTTATGATTTTTCCTATAATGGTGGGCCGGCTATAAAATGCCCGGGCCAATTTTTGTCCCAGTCCAGCCCTGTAAGCAGCTCATCTGCAGTCTGGTGTTAGCCTACATCTTCCTATTCAGAAGGCAGAATTTCCGAGTTCTGAGTACAATCAAAGCACCACGACTGCAGTTTTTGTGTTGGATGTAAAAAGCGCACATGACGCTGTGACGTAGGCTAGAATCATGGCAGGCGTCAACGACGGTCCAGGCGTGGGATTTCTCTCGTGGAAATATGCACATTATTTTTTCCTTTCTATTGGTAGGTGGCACAGTGCACTTGTGGCAAGTAAGCAAGCTAGAAGACTGCAAAGTTATGGAAGCAACACATTAACAAGAGAATTCTGAGTAAAACCAAAGTTACTTTCCCTAGTAACTAGTTACTTTGAAAGTAACGAGTAACTTGAAGTAACTGAGTTACTTTTGATGAGAAGTAACTAGTAATGTAACTAAGTTACTAATTTAAAGTAACTTACCCAACACTGCATATAAACAGCCAAGCTTCACAAAAACATGGATACGCAAAAGGCAGTTTTGAATTTGAGAATGAATTCTTGAAAAATAATGAAACCTAGCCAATTTCATATTCAGCACACTGCTCCTTCAGTGCTAATCACAATAGCCTGTGTGTTGACTATTTATTTGTTGGTAAGAGAACAGAAGGTCAACATTTTGTAAGCTATGAATAGGGTATTAATAGCATGATCATAGGTTTCACAGATCGCTGAGCAACCTGGAGAAAGAGTGAGCTACATGAGGATGCTCTTTGTGGACTACAGCTCAGTTCAACACCTTAATCACAATGACAATTTGGTGGTAATCCTCACCAGCAAACTGGCCACCTTCAGATTCTCCCTGCCACCTGCTCCTGGATCAAAGGCTTCCTCGCTAAGCGGTCTCAACCAGTCTGACTTGCTAACTGAACATCCTTAAAACAAAAGAACTCATAATGGTTTTCAGGAGACACAGACAGGTCCACTCTCTTCTCATTACTGGGTGAATGGGTGAAATCTGTCTCCATCTTCAGGTTTCTGGGCACCCACATCTCCATGTGTGGACCCACAACACCAACACCCAGGTAAAGAAGGCCCAACAGCTGCACTTCCTCCATGCCCTGAGGAAGAATAACGTGAACCAGAAGCTGCTGCTCACCTTCTACTGCTCCTCAGTGGAGAGCGTGCTCCCCTACTGCCTGGGTATTTGGTACACAGGGGCCACGACTGAGAACAGGAAGGCTGTGCCTAAAAAAATAATTGGCTGCCCTCTGCCACCCCTGGAGGCCACCGTCAGCTCCTCCTGTCTCAGGGAAACCAAGGCCATCACAGGTGACCTTGCACCCTGCCCACCTGTTTGACCCGCTGCTCTCTGGTCAGTGCATCAGGTCATTCAGGTCTCACACCTCCAGACTCACAAACAGCTTCTTCCCCTGGTCTACTCAAACTGTCAACAAACACTATCAACCCACACCCCACCCCTGCCCACCCACCTCACCAATCTGAGCCATGGTCTGAGTAACCCGCATCACTCAGGCCACTCACACTCTATTCAGAACAAGTCTTTTCTTTGCACTACTTTCAAGAACTTTGCATCTATTTTGTTCTCTAATGTGCACCTTTCTCTTATTTCTCTAAATTCCTCTTGTTTTGTATATTTCTCTCTTGATTGTATATATTTATCCTGTTTGTTATTTATTCTTGCGGTCTACTATTTATATTTTACCCACAGGAAAGTACCAAAATTGTGTCATTGTACATTGACTATAAAGAGCGATTCTATTCTATTCAGGGTAATTCCTGAAAACATAGAGTATCAGCAGTAAGTCAGGCCAGTTTTAATGCTGTGCCATTACAGACCTATAGACAGCATAAATTACCATTAGCCTGTTATTAGTTGTTGGTTGATGATCTGAAGACTTTGTCCTCATTTGAAACTTTGATCATCAAGATATTTTTTAAATTTAGCTTTTATAACAGTCAGTGCTAATTTAGCTTTAGTTATAAGGGTGCTGGTCCTGAGCGGTCTGAGGGACAATCAGGAAATGAACCACCTCATTCTTGTAAGCGCACCAGATTTGCCTCCTTTCAGTTTTGTCTGGGTCAAGAAAATGAAATATAAATACAGGAAATAAAGTTTTGACACACTGGAGCAGGCAAATGGCCATAACAGAAGCACAAGTACAAGGGGGCAAAACTGAACTTAAACTGAAAGAAAAAAACAGTCATTAAGTGCATCAGTCTGAATTTAAATCAGTGCATGTTTTTTATTTTTCTCTTTGTATTCAGTATGTGATCTGAACTGAGAGAATAACAATGAGGATCCTAAAAAGGGCCACCATGCCTCAAGCAAGTGATCAAATAAAATATTAGGGACCCAACAGTGGTCACTTGGTTTAAAGTAGATTGTATGAACTGTTAGTTTTTTGAAGCAAACAACCGCAAAGAGATATTCCTTTATTTATTAGTTTTCCCCGTGTCTATAATATTTTTTTTACAAAGATTTCCTGGTGGGGTTCCATAGGAAGTTTCTAATATATGGTGGTAAAGGAAGTTCTGAGTGGAGTAACTCACTAGGACTCAAAAACAAAACTTTTTGTGTAGTTTCTCCAGGTGAGTTCAAATTTGCAATTCACATATTTTATTTTATTTCCACATTCACTGGCTTTCATATTGGGCCTGTCATATGGAGTCAGGTCATCTGCAGGCTGTGATCTGTATTCTTGCCGCCTTACCTACTCTCCCTCTCTCTCTCACCCCCTCCCCCACACACACACACAGTACTATGAAATATTTAAGCTTACACTCCAGTTTAGGGGGTGCAGCTGCAGGCAGTATACTGACATTAGAGGTCTTGGAGGGGGCACACTATGTCACCCACTCCTATCCATGTGTGTGCGCGCGCGTGTGTGTGCGTATGTGCACGTGTGACTAAAGTAAGGCTGCCTACAAGTTTGTTTCTTAGATCACAAGTAAATTTTTAATGCAAAGTCCTGCCACATCAACTCGACAACACGACTTTTGTTATGATCAGTGAATTCGTAACACATGACACTGAGGTAAGGTTTTCATGCTGAAATATATTATTAATGCTAAGTAAATTATTCATCATTATCCAGGCATGTATTATTTACAATGTTGTCTTCTGAATTATTTTGTTAAAATGACTAAATAAGTAAAAATAGTTGCTAATAAATACATTGGAAGATACTGGAAAATCCTTGATTCTGAGCCCCTCCCATAGCTATCCTGCAATACTTGCTCAGAGGCAGTTATTCAACTTTGCCCACTAGGGCTTTGACTCGTGAAAAAGCTTGTGGATTTTCAAGGCGGGTGTAGAAAAAGTGAAACTAGAAAAGTCAGAGAAGGGAGTGTCGTGTACCCAGAATCTGTTTGGTACTGTGATAATGTAAAAAATGTGTTTGATGTAATGCTGATGCACCTCCTGCCCTCAAAACCATCAAATATTCAAACTGTGTGCTCCCGTTCTGCCACTCAGGCAGCCGATCTCGGATCTCATTTTTGGTGTTGTCCTCATTTAGAATAACACCACTCTCTCCATTTATTCCCAGACATCAGTAACACCAGAAAGATGCTGACAAGTAAATAATCAACTAAGATCACCTTTTCAACAGTGATGCTGCTCACGGGTCACTAAAGCCTGCATCTTTCTGTTAAGATGCAGGTTTCTGTCCCCTAAAAGAAACATATTCAAGTCTTTATCAAGTAACTACATTCTGTTTGCAGCAGAGCTCTTTAGTTTTGAATATCATAGTAATATCACTAATTTGATTTAAGTTGATGAGCCATAATTAAATACTCATCAGCATTTTGCTCATTTTTGAGTTGTTTCAGTTATCATTATCATCAGTTTTTATTTATGTAGTGTTAAATCAACAACTACAGTTGCCTCAAGGTGTTTTATGTCGTAAAGACTCACTAATAAAAAGAAAACAGAGTGGCCAACAATCTTATGACCTCCTCTGAGAAAGCGTTTGGGCAACACTGGGAAGGAAAAACTACCTTTTAACAGGTAGAACATGTCTCTGGGAGGGGCAACCATTTGCTGCCACCTGTTTGGGTAAGAGCAGTAAGACAGGACGAGGACAAGCTGTGAAAGAGAGCCAGAGAAATAATGAATGAGTGGTAAATATTAGAGATGGCACGATACCACTTTTTTATGTCCGATACCGATACCGTAAATTTTGATATCTGCCGATACCGATATGAATCCGATATAGTGTTTTTTAATCAACAAAACTGCTTTTTAAATATCTTGCTGCATTTTGTATAAGTTCATACTCAAGTTTAAAACAACAACTACACTAAAGCTATTCTGTTATACCTGTATGCAAAAAAAAATATTTCATAGTTCAGCAATACTGATCAATCTAATAAACTTAAACCTACACCATCCTCCCTATTCTGGTATTTTAAAGAGTACTTAGCATAAATATTAAGCAACCTAACTAATAGGGTTCCAACTCCCAGCAACAACAAAAATAAATAAATAAAAAATAGGGAACCACCCCTCACGCTCCACCTCATGATGCTTAATCGACGTAATCAACCTTAATTTGATGCAGTGTGGAAAAAAATACACAGAAATCAATTCTTTTTCAAGAAATATTAAATAGATTCAACATCTTTCTTCAACAAAATTGCAGACTGCACAGATGGTACCTTCCCAAAGGAAAAAGTACTATAGCTTACTAGGGTATATTAGACTTATATACAATAATGGACTTCTATACATTTTACATCAGATTAAAACTTTGGGTGTAAGATTCAGATAAATATTAAATAATTAAAAGCTCGACATTTTAAATGAGAATAAGAAAGAAAAGTATGTCTTTGTGCCCCCTTTTCCCTGTTCATGCCCTATCGGCCCCCCTGGCTAAACTTTGCTAGATCCGCCCCTGCACAGTTACCAGCGTCAGCTACGTAGAAAAAGATCCTGGAGTAGAAAGTAATAATAAATAAATTCTAACAACAGCTGATCAAGCTTAAACGTGCTGCTGTTGTTTATCCACTGGTTTCCTCTTTCTGGTGCAAAGTGGGCCAAAAGCAAACAAGAGACACGGGACTCGCAACAGAAAAGCCGATCAGCTGATCGTTAAGCAGTTTCATGATTGAAGTAGCAGCCGGAGAGCGCTCGTTAAGCTCAACGCAGGAATGCTTTACAAACATTCAGAGATGGACTTACACACTTGCTTTACTTCTCTCGGGGATAACTTTGTCGGAGATGAAATGCCGGGTTGCTAGCGAAGCTCCAAATGCTATCCAGACCACCGACAGGTCCTGCATGCCACAGCCGCTCTATCACGTGATGCATACTGCTCCGACGTGCTAACGTTCTGAGGTGAGTTACGGCGTGTTGCAAGTGCTTTCGTGATATTTAATGGATCGGATTACATTTTTTATTTTTCTCCGATATCCGATCCAGTAATTTAGGTCAGTATCGGACCGATACCGATACGTAATATCGGATCGGTCCATCTCTAGTAAATATACAATAGACAGTGGAAAAGAAACACTCAGTGCATCATGGGAAGCCCCTAGCAGCCGCGAGAGCGAGGATAAAGGGAGGATTCATGCCATTTGATCCGATCCTAACTATATGCTTTATCAAACAGCAAAGTTTTGAGCCTAATCTTAAAAGTAGAGAGGATGTCTGTATACAGAATCCAGGCTGGGAGCTGCCTCCATGGAAAAGATGCCTAGAAGCTGAAGGCTGTGCCTCCCATTCTAATTTTAAAAACTCCAGGGACCACAAAAAGCCTGCAGTCTGAGAGCAAAGTGCTCTAATGGGGTGATATAGTACTATATGATGGGGCCTGGTAATTTAAGACCTTGTTTGGGATGAGAAGGATTCTGGATTTAACAGGGAGCCAATGAAGAGAAGCCAATATAGGTGCTCCAGCACTTTGGATTAGCTGAAGGCTCTTCAAGGAGTTTTCAGGACATCCTGATAATAACAAATTACAGTAGTCCAGCCCTTAGCAATCTGATGCAGACCTTACCATAGAGTCCTGTTCTTCTTTGATTTGGCTGCAGTTCTGTAATGATTTTGCCTTCTGTCATTTTAAATGGATTTCATTTAATAAGATGACATGAAAGGAGAAAAAAGACAAGAATCAGAACCTCCTTACTATTTTTCTTAAACCTTAAAAATTTGCTGTTTGTGCCACGAAAGCAAAGCAAACTGCAGAGTTTAGGGAACTCTTTAACAATCGGTCACTAGATGTAACACTTTTCATGCTACAGCCAGTTTTCTGACTTGAATGTAACTTTTACAAAAAGTGATTAGTGCAGCCTTAATGTTAAATTCATTCAGCTGAAATCAAAAACAGATAAAGTGGACGCTTTAAAAAGTAGACAATTACCAAAATGTCTACATTAACATTTAAACATTGCTAGTCCCTATAGCACAAACACACATTTTGATGCGGTGAATGTCAAACTTCCATTTTAAAGGGATCTCATTTTAATGAAGCACAGGGCAATTGATCTTACTGAACTCCTGAGAAGTAATTATCTCAGTTCAGGGAACATAAAGCACATATAAATGCAAATATACTCACACACACACACCTTTTTCCACACACTCACACAGCAGCAGTCACCCACTAAGTATTTCATATCTCATCTTGCATGGTCTAAAAGGCGTGACCATCTATTAAGGACCACACAGGACTGTGTCCCCCCCTCCACCTCGTGCAGTCACACTCTGTCATCATAGATTAAAAGCAGCGAGGTTGATAACTCAGCCTACCTTGTGGATCGAATGCCTCCATGTTCGTTGGCGCCACTAGTGCATGAACAGGAACGTTTGTACTAGATGAATATACATGAGTGTTTTCATGTTAATGCAGCCATGCATAGTCGCGTTTACATCTTGGGCTGTACTTTTTATACTCACACTGAATACACCAAGTCGTACATTATTGCAGAAACCTCAGCAGCAAATAACAAACAGCAAAAGCACGATTTTAGGGTGAAACGTTAACAGATAATAAGTATAACAGGTGGAAAATCTACTTGCAAGATTGACTGATTAGAACTCTGTGAAAATGTGTGTGCAGGGTGTTTCTCATGTCGGATAATGAAGTTTTCAGGCACTATTTAACATACAGTTTTTCCTTTTTCCCCTGTGCTGACCCATTTGAGAAATGCTGTGTTATGCTGTTATGCTGAAGCTGAGTTCTGATGAATGATGTGCAAAGCTCCATCACAGGATGGTGTAATTCTCTGAGCAATCACACTGACCTACATTAAACCTTCAAGGATGATGGACTAATCAGAGTGGCGCTATCTATGAGGACAGTATATGTTCCTCTTATTAACAGAACTGTATGACTAATGGAATCTGACTGGTTTGAAGAATTATACCAATATTAAAACTTAAAAATTATTTAGAGCAAGGTACATATAACCTTGCTCTAAATAATACAGAGCAAGTTATCAAATTTCTGAGTCAATTTGATAACTTTGCTTGTCACTTTTTATCTAGGCCTTAAACCCCATGTATGAGGGGCCTGGGGCATATTGTATAAAGTGCCTTGAGTGCTCTGTGCAGACAAATAAGCCTTTTATAAAAGCACTGATTTAGAAAAAAAATGGTGCCCAACATACAAACCATTCATATTTGCTAAATTAGCCTAAAATAGAAGGCTGCAAGGGAGCTGAGCCAAAAGAGACAAATGTTTGAAAAGGGTCGGACTTCCCTTCACTTCAGACAAATGGCTTGGAAGTTTAATTAAAATCTCACTTAATAACAGTGTTCTTGGAGTAGCTGGGTGAATGCTCGAGGGTACTCTACTTGTTGACCACATGCTGCTGGGAGACTTCAGCACTTAAGTGGGGAGCAACGGTGTAACCCAAAGTGATGTGATGGCAAAGAACAGTCTGCCTCATCTGGACCCAAGTGGTGTTTGCTTTTGGACGTCTGTGCAAACCACACTTTATCCATAACAAACACCATGTTAAAACACAAGGCTGTCCATAAGTGCACGTGGCACCAGGACACTGTGGACCACAAGCTGAATATTAATTTCATAATCATTAAAATGATCTGTGGTTGTATGTTCTAGCATTCAAGTAGAGTGAGGAGCTGAGTTGTGAGCGAGCTGGATCAGGTGAAGCAAAAAAAAAATCAGCTGTGGCAGGAGTTTGGTGAGGCCGTGAAAAAAGATTGCGACTTCAATGGTAGATATCGTTGGATGGTGGAGGGAATACTTTAAGGAACTCCCATCACTGGGGGCAAGGTAACTGAGGTTGTTAGGGCTGTCTTCGCTGACACACCTATTTAACATCACATGAAGATCTGGATTGGTGCCTTTGGATTGGCAGACTAGGGTGGTAGTTCCTATTTTTAAGAAAGTCGATACCAGGATACCAGAAAGGAGATTTCATCCTTTAACTGAACCTCACAGTTGAGGGCTGTACTCTGCGCCTCGGCTGCAGAGGAGGGGTGGTGCAGTGGGTTTGGTGCAGTGCGAGGCAGGCTGGCAAGACAGCTGGGACCAATTCCCTAATCATGCTCTCCCTATTTCGTAACGCCAGGACCTGGAGGAAGTAGAGGAACTGAGCTGGAGACATAACAGCTGGAAAGCTGTCTCATGTCAAGAGCAAGAGCACAAGCATGAGTTTTTGTAGTGCAATCACACTGAAAAATAAACTATCACTACTCTGCAAACACAGGCTATGTGTGAGTGTATGTTGTACTGGGTCCATAACACCCTGATATTATAGTGTTGAAACCCAGGAAGACGCTTGAAAGCCACAGGCTGCAAATTATGGCAGAGGTGACAGGTCCTAGATCAGCTGGTAGGTCACTCTGAGACATCTGTCGGTAACGCTGCACTGCATGGAGACGGAAGACTTTTTCAACATGTCCAGGACACAGCAGAAGTGTGCCAACTGGCCTACAGTGGAATGGTTTCTACAGTTGTTACTGCTGTTGTTGGGTGAGGCCCAAACGGCTGCTTGCGGCCAACTTTGAGGGGAAGTTTCCATCATGTGTCCAGAGCCATTGTGTACCGGCTGGGCCCTCTCCTCTGAGGATCACTAGCGACAGTTCCATGGCAGCAAAGTGTCAGCAGAGGATCAGCCCTTCACATTTGAACAAAGTCTCCAGCATGTGCAGCAAGGTGGTTTCAGCCCAAGTCATGGAGGGAAAAGGCGCAGCTGATGAGTTAGTGGTCCTCGACCACCGAGGATCACCAAGTGGCACAGTCGGAAGAGCCCTGGGCGCTTGGTCAGCTGATCAAGCTGGCCGGTCCCGGGTGTCCTGCAGGTTTTAGATGTGTCCTTGATCCAGCACAGCTGATTTTTAATGGTTAAATTACCTCCTCAACATGTCCTGACGTTCCAGAGGCCTGGTAATGAACTAATCATTTGATTCAGGTGTGCTGACCTAGGGTATCTAAAACCTGCAGGACATCGGCCCTTGATACCTTTAGTTCAACACCCCTGCGCTAGGCTATAGTGGACTGGGCTCTTTGCATCCTGCCCACACCCTAGCCCAGCAGCTTGTGCAAATAATGCCAGAGCTCATAGGTCCCGGATAGGCTGGAAAGGTATAGTGAACCTGATTTTTGTGGTACAATCAGACTGAAAAATAAACCTTCACTTCAATGCAAACACAGGCTTTGCGTGTGTGTGTGTGTATGTTGTACTGGGTCCATAACACCCTCATGTTAGACTCAAATTCAGGAGGAACAATGTGGGTTTCATTCTGATCACAAAACGCTGGACCTGAACTTAGGATGAGTTTGGACATTCAGTAAACAGTTTAGTGGATTTAGAGAAGGCTGCGTCTCTTTAGGGTTTTATGTTGCAGGATGGGGGGAATCTAAATAAATTTAAGACATGTATTTGCAGCATTAAACTAGAATTTCACATTTAAAACAAATAAACACTGCCTATTTGTGTACAGTGGGGCAAAAAAGTATTTAGTCAGCCACCGATTGTGCAAGTTCCCCCACTTAAAATGATGACAGAGGTCAGTAATTTGCACCAGAGGTACACTTCAACTGTGAGAGACAGAATGTGAAAAAAAATCCATGAATCCACATGGTAGGATTTGTAAAGAATTTATTCGTAAATCAGGGTGGAAAATAAGTATTTGGTCAATAACAAAAATACAACTCAATACTTTGTAACATAACCTTTGTTGGCAATAACAGAGGTCAAACGTTTACTATAGGTCTTTACCAGGTTTGCACACACAGTAGCTGGTATTTTGGCCCATTCCTCCATGCAGATCTTCTCGAGAGCAGTGATGTTTTGGGGCTGTCGCCGAGCAACACGGACTTTCAACTCCCGCCACAGATTTTCTATGGGGTTGAGGTCTGGAGACTGGCTAGGCCACTCCAGGACTTTCAAATGCTTCTTACGGAGCCACTCCTTTGTTGCCCGGGCGGTGTGTTTTGGATCATTGTCATGTTGGAAGACCCAGCCTCGTTTCATCTTCAAAGTTCTCACTGATGGAAGGAGGTTTTGGCTCAAAATCTCACGATACATGGCCCCATTCATTCTGTCCTTAACACGGATCAGTCGTCCTGTCCCCTTGGCAGAAAAACAGCCCCATAGCATGATGTTTCCACCCCCATGCTTCACAGTAGGTATGGTGTTCTTGGGATGCAACTCAGTATTCTTCTTCCTCCAAACACGACGAGTTGAGTTTATACCAAAAAGTTCTACTTTGGTTTCATCTGACCACATGACATTCTCCCAATCCTCTGCTGTATCATCCATGTGCTCTCTGGCAAACTTCAGACGGGCCTGGACATGCACTGGCTTCAGCAGCGGAACACGTCTGGCACTGCGGGATTTGATTCCCTGCCGTTGTAGTGTGTTACTGATGGTGACCTTTGTTACTTTGGTCCCAGCTCTCTGCAGGTCATTCACCAGGTCCCCCCGTGTGGTTCTGGGATCTTTGCTCACCGTTCTCATGATCATTTTGACCCCACGGGATGAGATCTTGCGTGGAGCCCCAGATCGAGGGAGATTATCAGTGGTCTTGTATGTCTTCCATTTTCTGATGATTGCTCCCACAGTTGATTTTTTTCACACCAAGCTGCTTGCCTATTGTAGATTCACTCTTCCCAGTCTGGTGCAGGTCTACAATACTTTTCCTGGTGTCCTTCGAAAGCTCTTTGGTCTTGGCCATGGCGGAGTTTGGAGTCTGACTGTTTGAGGCTGTGGACAGGTGTCTTTTATACAGATGATGAGTTCAAACAGGTGCCATTCATACAGGTAACGAGTGGGGGACAGAAAAGCTTCTTACAGAAGACGTTACAGGTCTGTGAGAGCCAGAGATTTTCCTTGTTTGAGGTGACCAAATACTTATTTTCCACCCTGATTTACGAATAAATTCTTTACAAATCCTACCATGTGGATTCATGGATTTTTTTTTCACATTCTGTCTCTCACAGTTGAAGTGTACCTCTGGTGCAAATTACTGACCTCTGTCATCATTTTAAGTGGGGGAACTTGCACAATCGGTGGCTGACTAAATACTTTTTTGCCCCCACTGTAATTATGTTACATTTGTGACTATAATTTTACAGTCTTTTTATGTGGAAAAATTAAATACATTTTCCATTAAAAAATAATGTTATTCATATCTACAGGGCCTAGCCAGTCCTTAAATGCCACATGTTGAGTCGACATTGTGGCAATCCTTCACAGACTACATCTAAGGGAAAGGTTTATGCTGAAACTGATTATTGTTGTTACAAAATGAATATTTAAAACACCTCTCCCCAATGTGCACCCAAAAGATTATAATATTTGATTGTTGGGTTTCTCTCATAGAGTAATTGGGCATAAAGGGGCATTTTCCCCCAAAAGCTTCAATACAGCCTGATGTCTTTTTACAACCAGAGAAGCCATTGGAAAGAAGTTTAAGGCACTTCTGCATTGGCGTCACGTGGGTGGGATTAGACTTTGATTTTTAGCCTTTATTAAAAATAAATACACATGAAACACAGAAGAAAAGGCCTAACCCATTTATTAGTCTCATGGTATCCCTTTAACACTGATAGCTTACAAATGATTTTAATGGATACTGAAGGGATAGTAGGTGATTTATCAACAATTAATAAGGGCTAAGCTTCCACTAATAAACCTTTTCAACTGGTACCTTGTTAGAAAAACGATACAGTCGTAGGGGAATACAACCCTTCTTTCAGACTATTCTGTATTGTTATTGCCAAATCATTTGTAACGATAAAAGGCCTGAAACACAGTGTTTAGGTCACAACAGCACCATATAATTCTACAATAAGAATAAGTTCTATTGCCATATAACGATAAATGTCCTCCAGCTCCATCAGTGTAAAACATTGTTAAAAACTCTTCACTGCAGCAATAAACACATTGGAGCAGCTTTATTCTGCCAGTGCTTGATGTCAATTTTTGCTTTGGGAATTCTCACATTTCCATTTGTCAGATTTCCCCACAGAGCTTGGCCACTTTCCACCGGCCTTCCTACCCACAACTCCCACTCAGTCAAACTCACCCTTCCCCTGGGCTTTTATTTGCAGGAGAGCTACACAGACACAAAAGCATCACTGTAACCACCCCCCCTCCCCCACACACGCATACACACACCATCATGCTGCACCCTGCTGTAACAACGCTAATTGTGTGTGATTTGTTTACTGTGCAAGGCAAATGTCTTAATTGTTGTCAGAGGAAAGGTGGGACAAAGAAAAGGGATGAAAAGCATTTACGTGTGCGTGTTAGTGTGGATAGTGTGCACAGGCTGGTACGCTTGTGTGTGGAGATAAGAGGTAATAATGCACTGTCATATCAAGAAATCAAGCAGCACATATATAATATTAAATACATAAGGTTTTCAGCGAGATCTGTCGATCCAGATGTATGCATACAACAACATATTGCATCATGAAATTACATAAGTGGGAAGGACTGCCTGGGACAGATTGGTGACCTGTCCATGGCACATTAGAATAGAATAGAATTCAACTTTATCGTCATTGCACATGGCACAAATACAAGGCAACAAAATGCAGTTTGCATCCATCCAGAAAGTGCTTAGCAATAATATAGATATATTACAAAATGGGTCTACTATAGGTATGAGGGTAATCAATATTTTAAATGTGATATATCACATTTACTACCAATAATAACTCAACGATCATCGTTTAAGCCAAATAAATGTCAAGGGGTAATTTCTAAACCAAACTACACTGGACATTCAGGCAGCTCCATGTGACTAACTGATATATTAATGAGTCCAGACAAACACGGATGTAATTTGCAACTTGGTTCATTGGTGAAGGCACTAAATAACATAGTATTTCTACTTTAATGTTTTCTGTACATTTTAAACCTAATTAAACCTTATTTGTGTTTTTATTGTTTTATTTGAGACAAAAGATCAGCAAAGACAATACAAAAGATGTAAATCACCAGAAATTATAAAACAGATGGGCATTTCTTTCAGTGATTCCAGAAAGAGGAATCTCTTATTTCACTTGGAGCAGACTTGGTTAATGTTACCATTCAGTGTTTTGTTGAATGAGTAAGTGAAACCCAGCATACACAGAACAATACAGCGAATGTGACAAAGAGGTGACAGGACTATTTATACACAGGAAACTGATTGAAGATGAGACACAGGAGGGGAAGGAGATGTAGGTTAAAAAACACTGAAGACAGCCAGACAATCAGGAAGTCACAACTAAAACAAGATGCCTGAAAAACTATCAGATTAAATCAAGAAACAATCCAAAAGGCACTAACAAAACACAGAGACAAGAAAACTCAAGATAAACACAATACACTCAGGAGGCAATACTGACGGAAAACAAGATATCACTGAAGTGAGATGTGTCACAAGATTAGTAAACCCAAGGCAGGAACCTAAAGCCAAGACACAAAAATTGAAGCTCCAAACATTAAAGCAACAATAAAACTACACTGAAACCAATAATCAGTTATATTAACCAAGAGGCCAGACCTCAAAAAAATGACCAGTCCCTTCCCTAGAGTCCTTTCCTTTATTGGAAGGATTCTGGATCAGCACCATGATGCAAACGTGTGGCCATAGTATATGTATAGTATTCTGGAGAAGGTATAAAGTGTCACTGTATGTGCATGTGTGTGCATGTGTTTTATGTGTACAGATTTTTTTGTTATATTCTTACAGCACCACAACAAGACCTTTCTTTTGCCCTTCTGGTTCTAGTTTATTAGGACGGATATTAGACCCCGAGTGATTTATGATTTATGACCTAGGAAATAATAAAGGAAGTAATAAAACATAGGGTAGCCATAGAAATATGATATTAATAAACAATATAATATTAATATAATTATGATATTTCATAACTTTTTAATTTTAAATTTTTTCAAAAAATATGATCAAGCAAAAATATACATTTTTTATCATCAAAACCAATTTTCTCATTTCAAGCCAAAAAATAAGTTTTTACTTTTTTTATGGCCAAAAAATGCCATCTGTTCGACCCATGCTGTGTGTGAAAATGTGTTAAACCATAGTAAAAGTGCTTTTTTGAACTTGTGCACAGTGAGGATGGCGACAGTTACAGGCTGCATGCCCCGAGGGAAAAGTTTATTACATTTTATTTGCATTTGTTTGAATCAAACTAGGAAATTCAGAGTCTGATTCACAAACTCTCGTGATCCCAAACAACCCCCAAGCATAAGCTCACCACGGCTCCCACCTAACCCAGAGGATTTGCATCTTCTTTTTGTTTTCATATTTTCATTTGTATTTAATTGTGTTGTGGTTTGCAGTGTTTTGTGGTGTTTCACTTTAAATTGGTTTAAAAGGAAAAAGCTGAACATTTATATAGTTAAAAGTTGAACTGTGACTAGTTGGTTTTTGTATTATATGATTTATTTATTACATTTGATGTGGAGTGAATAAATAAAAGTATATTTACGGTGGCCCCTAGAGACAAAGCACGTACAAACTTCAAAACACGTACGAACTCAGAAGCACGTACAAACTCTGAAGCACGTACAAAACACAACAGAAGTGCTCCAGGATGCTATGCTAGGCGCAGTGTTGAGCTTTTGTTACCTAGTGGCTACAAAAGCCAGCAAGTACCAACGACCTGATTTGGTGTGTGAGAGTAACATTTAAATGAACATTGATTTTTAAATTATTTGAATATATATGAGTGCTTGTGTATAAATACACAAACCATACACATAGGCTTTCAATTGTGTAATTTAAGTGATCTAGGTAGCTCTGTTTTGGAAGTTCAGTTAACGCTAGAAATGTGTCTTGGAGTTTGTACGTATTTTGTCTCTAGGGGCCTCCACATATATTTATATATAAACATATATAAATAAAACCACTTTTTTTACATTAGTAATTCTTTTTGTGCATAATTTTATATTATTGTTAATAATAAATTAATTAAAGCAACAAAACAACCTGAAGATCCGAGCCGAAAGAGCTGTTCTCTAAAAAGAGCATCCCATCACTACTAGCAAAATGCTGCCTACCTGTTTTCGAAACTTTGCGCCCGAGACCAACTCGCCTACCTTCAGCGGCTAATACCAATCACATATCACGGGGGCGGGCCCGGTGGGTTCGACACAGCCAATCGGCAACAGGTCCGATTTTGATGAAGAAGGTGTCTATAAAAAGTACACATGGTGCAAGAAAAACCATCATCTTAAAAACTCATTTGTATGTTATAATCTGACATAGTTTTAAAAGCATACGAATAAAAGTTTAAAAAAAAAGAAAAAAAATCATGTTCTTTGACGATCACATTACATATATCACATTTTCAAAGCATAACGTAGGGAGCAAAGCGTTCACAAAACAGTTTTAGAGAACTTACACACGTTTACTTTTTCCACAGTGCTTGTATTCCACTTGCAAAACTATGTACTTTTCACCATAAGACACAATAACTCACAATAATCTAAGACCAGCCATGAAATGTCCGTCGCTTCTTCACAATCATTTGTCCCCGCTGCTGCCCCCAGATCCAAATGCAGTCTTCTGTACTGGTGGTTAAAATGGGTCTTTTGGTGGTTCATGAAAAATATCTCAAAAGCGATGTTGGTGAGGGGACCACAAACACTGGGTTGCAGAGCAGTTGGTAAGGACTTGTATATTTCTGGAGAGTTTGCAAAATCTCAAAAGCTGTCTTGGTCGTGCTCCTGATTGGATATCTCACTGATGAAAGTAGGCACGCCTCAGAGGCGGAGTTTGTCTTGGGCGCAATCTTTCGAACGAGACTCGCAGCATTTCAGGCAAACTCAGGCTGGAAACAACATGTGGTCACTCGGGGTCAAAATCCAAGCAGAGCTGGTGTTCCGCAGGGATCAGGTTAACACATCTGGCTTAAATCAGAGTCTAAATATAAAGAAAAACAAAAATAGTTTTAAACACGCAAACTAGTGAAATATCAAAGGAGCATAACATAACAATAACAAGATGATATGAGATACCTGATGAGGCCATGACAGGTGATGTAGACATGTAATGTATAAACTGTCACGGGAGTTAAACTAGAGTTTTTAGATATTTTTTAAAAAAGTGTATTGTACGTGTTACAAACCATTGTGATATTTTTTGAAATGAAAGGATTGACAGAATGGTCAAAAGGAAAATGCAAAAATGTAGTTAGACAGGAAGATTAACGCTTACCGATTGATATGCACAGAGGGAAAGCGACGCCAGTTGCTGATCTGGCTGGAGACTAGTGATGTGCGGATCGATACTGAAATATCAATTCCTCCGATATCAGTCATTTATGTTCTAGAATTGATTCTCACATTAAAATATGGATATTTTAGTAACTTAGGGTAAATTTGTAGTTTATCATTAACAGGAACACAGTGGAAATAACTGTGTTCGGATTGTCTACAATTGGAAGGAACTACTTCCTCTTCCGCTTTTCATAGTCATGTGCGAAATATGGCTGTATAAATGTGGCAGGCCCTTGGCGTGCGCACTCACAACAATGGCTGAGCGTAATTGGAGTTATGTGCGGACGTATTTTACATCCACAAACAGCCGAGACCTGATTTGCGATACATGTGGCAAGAAAGTGAGGTGCTGTGGCAACACCACAAATTTGTCAAACACCCCAGAGTAAATCATATCACAGAATATGACGAGCGTATGTTAAGGCGAACTGAAGAGCAGGACAGGGACAGGTGCTGCTAGGGCGAGACAGACGTCTCTCACGGAGTCCTTTAGTGCTGCAGGCAGGCAAGGTGTTCAAATAGCGCACAACTTCAGGTTTTTTTATTTCTATATGATGAATTCTACACTATTAAGTGATAAGAACAAGTAATCTGATGTCCTGTAATCATTATGACGCTATAATTTGAGATACAATAAATAAAATACGTTTCTGTACAAAGTATCGGTATCAGCTCAGTATCGTCGATACCACCCTGAATTTTACTTGGTATTGGATTGGAAAGGAAATCAGTGGTATCGCACATCACTACTGTAGACAGGGGTCTTGTGCGAGCTCCCAAGCAGTCCGAACCTCCGTCTGAGATGGTAAAATCGGACCTCTTGCCGATTGGCTGTGTCGGGCCCGTGATATGTGATTGGTAGCGGCTGAAGGTAGGCACGGCTGAAGGCGTGCCTACAGGAGTGGTCTCAGAGGCGGAGTTGGTCTTGGGCGCAAAGTTTCGAAAAGAGGTAGGCAGCATTTTGCTAGTAGTGATGGGATTTTCGGCTCTTTTTAGAGAACCGGCTCTTTCGGCTCGCCTGACTAAAAAGATGAGTCGGCTCAACTCTTTCGACTCCGAACCGGATCTTCAGGTTGTTTTGTTGCTTTAATTAATTTATTATTAACAATAATATAAAATTATGCACAAAAGGAATTACTAACGTAAAAACAAGTGCTTTTATTTATATATGGCTTGAAATGAGAAAATTGCTTTTGATGATAAAAATTGTATATTTTTGCATGATCATGTTTTTTGAAAAATTTGAAAATTAAAGAGTTATTAAATATCATAATTATATTAATATTATATTGTTTATTAATATCATATTTTGTATGGCCACCCTATGTTTTATTACTTCCTTTATTACTTCCTAGGTCATAAATCACTGGGTTTGGGTCTAATATCCGTCCTTTTATTTCCCACTGTTGTTTTTTTTTTTAATTGGTTGCCTTATGGTTCCAAGCATTGTCGCCATTCTTTGCATTTTATTATTATCTCATAACACTTCTTTAATCAGCCACCATCTCTCCTATGGCGATTCCATATTGGATTCTTGATGAACGTGGGTTGTTGTTATTCAGCCTGGTCCCCCTTTTAACTTTGAGCACCTGCCCCCTCAAACATCACTGCATAGCCGTGCCTTGAGGTAACTCTTGTAAAATGATGCAATATAAATAAAACTGAGTAAATTGAACAGTGGGGAGGAAGAACTCCCTTCTAAAAGCAAAAGACCTTAAGTGGAAACAGGCTCAGGGAGGGCCTACTATGTACCGTGACTATTGTGGTTGATCAGGTGAGAAAAGAGGAACATAGAGACTATGACCAGTAAACAGGGCTAAACACACGTTACCGGAGAGTGTATAATAAGGTGCATCAGCTTTGCAGTGATATTTTTTGCCTGCTATCCAAAGCATGAAATTAAACATTATAATGTAATGTAAATGACTACGGCAGACCCAGTGGCATTTTGATCACTTTCATTAATACTTTGAGGGTTGCTGTCCACAATACACACAGAGCTCTCCCGCTGCCAGCTCTACATAACAACCACAACAACAACATTCGCCAAAAACTCAGAACTTTTAAGCCGGCGAGGCGTGATTGCAGATGCCGCTCAGGTGGGTCAACCGCACCTGCAGCAGCACCGGAAAACCACGCCCCGCCACATGTAACTTATACTGAAACATCCTATTTACATCACTGAATGCTTTCTGCTTTGTAACTGATTTATACATTACTGAAGGCTTTAGAAACTAAGACATCTCTTATTACTGCCTAATTCAGCAGATCCCTAGTTTGAAACTAGCAGTTATGAGAATTTAAGTGGGTGATGCAATTCACTGCTAGTACATTACTAAGCTTAAAGACCCCGGGATCTTCTGAGAACAAATTCTTTTCATTTGACTGAAGTTTTGCATTTAGCAGTTATGCAGCACCAGAGCACTCTCCCTCTCCATTACACAAAGTGATGGGCTGTACAAATAGTGCTGTTGACAGGGTCCCTCTCCCTCTTTGTGCGCGTTCAGCGCTCACTGTACGACTGTATGAGCTGCTCTCAGAGAAATACCAAAAAAAAAGAATGAAAGTGCTCCTCCGGGAACCCGGCTGTCCTGCAAGTGTCACTAACACTGTGAAAGAGTCCCTCCAGGCTTTGTTGTCCATAGCATGCACTCTCCTCGCTGATTCTCATGTCACCGAAACTGCTCCCAGGCCATTCATTAAAATATGTACTTGAATGCCCCCTGCTGGTGGCCTACACACTATGCCCATCAAACTCTGTGGCAATCATCTGACCCAAGCGAACTATTTTCCTGCCCTCGATCTGATCTGTGTAAACAAACATCCCCTTGGTAATACTGTGAAGGTCTTGTTAGTCTTGTTGGATGGGAAGTAAAAGGGCTTGGAGTGAATCCCCACACATGAATAATTGAACAACCTTGAATATGTTGTCTTCCAGTTTGCGCAAAAAACAAAAAAACAACAAACTTTCAATCTGTATCCACCCACCGGCTCTCGACCTTTCTTCCAGTATGAGCAACTTTGAAGTGAGGTTTATTTTCCTCTGTGCCCTTGTGTTCATGCTCTCCTTCAGTGCCTAGGCCCCTCATTTGTGCCTGACTACCATCAGCCACCTCCAATTCCTTTTTCTGCCATTTTGGCACATTAGGTTTAGAGGCGAGTTGCTGCAACATCACTGGTAAACAAACAGTCTGTCTGCTGCACTATCCCCAAGGCTGGGGGCTCATCATGATTATTCATGAGGACTAAAGCCTTAACCCAAATAGGCGCCTGACAAACACACTCATCGTGTCGCCTCTATCAAACTTTGGAAAGGAAGAAAGATTGAAGAGCGGCAAGAATGAGGGTCAACAAAATAGATGAGACCTATCAAAAAAATCAGTTAGGAGCCTGTGTGAATACATGAAAAATTAACCTTACAATATAAAGTCCCTTGAAGCAATTGTTGTTGTGAACTGAATCTGTTCTGCTTGTCCATCTCAGAGTCGTGGCTGTGCTGGACCCTATCCCAGCTGTGACTGAGCGAAAAGGTGGGGTACACCCTGGAAAGGTCACCATTGTGTTGCATTATAGAGTTATAATTCTCTATGTGAATGGAGACTGGGACATAAAACTCCATGCATAGACCTGTCAAATCTGAAAGTGCTTTAAATGGGTCAGTGACTTTGTAGCAAAATAAAATTTAGTAGTATGTCCACCAAAGTTCAAACTGCATGCATATGTGCTTGACAGTGCGTTCATGCTCACCTCGAGTTTCCTTTTACGGGGTGTTTAGAGTGCTTTTTAATGCACTTAAGTTTGTAAGCCAGCTTCAAGTTGTAGTTAGTTGCACCAAATTAAAAGTTGTTCATTATGAAAAAAAAGAGCTCACTTAATAATAATGTATTTTTTAATAGATATAACTGTCGAAAATAAATGTTTTCCTTCTGAAATGTAAATAAAACTATGCTTTGATTTTTCCAACAATGCTTAACAGCCTCAGGGTGTAATAACTCCCTGTTGTAAACTTCAGATTACTGAGATTGTGCCTCGGATAACATCTCAATAGCTTGAGGAGAAGCAGCCCTCTCTGGCTGACTGTACTCTGCACCAAGTGCTAAACTTAACTCAGCTTAAATTCAGATGTCTCAACAAAAGCTGCTAGAATGCGAGAACATCTTGCTGAAAAGCCTTGAACATGCTTCTACACATGAAAAAAGAAACTGGGTTAAAGCTTCTGTCTGATGGCTTTAGTCAGTGAGAGTAGCTGCTGCTAAGCTTTCAGCAGCACCAAGCTGCCTGAGTCAAAAATGTTTAAAGAGGTTCATTAATGACAGACATCAAAGTCTGACACTGAGCAGCCTCATCAAAGCAGAAACAAGAAGGATCTGTGCTCCACCTCATGAAACAAACCCCCTCCTAATGAGGAAGAGCCAACATGTCTGCTCCG
Source organism: Haplochromis burtoni (assembly GCF_018398535.1). Lineage (NCBI taxonomy): Eukaryota > Metazoa > Chordata > Actinopteri > Cichliformes > Cichlidae > Haplochromis > Haplochromis burtoni. The sequence goes on along the minus strand of NW_024582869.1, from coordinate 76,188 downwards.
CTTACTGCAAAATGGAGTCATTTCCCTCCTCACTTTCCAGCCCTTTAAGGCAGTGACAGAGAAATGTGAACAGGTGGAGTCACAGGGCTGGGGGGGCAGAGAAAATGGCAGGCTGA
>NW_024582869.1:34114-60590 GCF_018398535.1 Haplochromis burtoni | reverse complement strand
GGTCTGTCAGTAACTCTTTAGAAGGATCAGGCTTCCTAGCTGCCTTTCCTCACCAACATGCTCTGCCGTGTTGTACTATTTGATTCTGATACTACTACTACCACTACTACTAATTCAATCGCGTTTTATACACTACAAAATAAATAAAATATACGACTGTGTTTGCTACTTAAACGGTTACGGTTGAATAACCAAGCGATGAGTAACCTTCTGTTTGATAGGGGTTTAAAAAAACTGTCCTTGCTCTCCTATGCATTTTTCACCTTTAACTTCAACTCAACCGAACTATATTATGTCGTCAAATGCTTTAATAAACACGATTGGCCATCTGCGAGAGTGGGTCTTTTTACTTGTCAGTGATTGGTGCGAAATCCACGCTGCTGCCAGCAGGGTTGTACGTCCCGTCAGCGTGTTTTACAAGGAGGTTTGAACTGCACAGCTAATTATTCTGAAAATGGCGAGCTGGTGTGTACGAGCAGTTAGACAGAGCTACTCTTTTGTAGCTTCGCCTGCGCTAATAAGGTAAGGAGTATTTATTGGTGAGTTACGTCCCCTAACATGGGCGTTTTTACAGTAACGACAGGCTTTCATTGGTCAGGTGGTGGCTAGCAGAGTTAGCTTTTGTAGGGTTAAATAGTCCCCACAGTTATCATTAACGTGAAAATCCAGATCAAAGAAACGCTTAAATACGTATGTTTGATAATATAGTGGGTCAAACTGAAGCCTAATCACCGTATAGGTGTGTAATCCCTAGAAACTGGAGGATGATGACATAACCTGACGTATCCTGAAAGTAGTCCATGCTACAGTAAATATCCAGGGGTCTGTTACACACGCTGTTGTGGACGTGGGATTTTTAAAATTGTATTTATTTGATCTCTTTAATGTACTACACCGTCTTCTGTGTTTCTATGTGGGACTTGACGCAATGCGTATGGACCAAACTAATTTCATATATGTAGATACCTTCCTTACACAAGCCCCTCTTGTGTAACTATAACTTCGTGTTACATTAAATAATGTAATGTCAAGATTAGCGTCAGGTCTCCAAACTTTCCTCGTGGCTACAGAAAGATGCACATATCCCGCGAAATGGGCTGTTACAATGAGTTTAACAAAATAAGGCTGACATATATGATATACTAGGCATTTATCATTGAGTGGCAGAAATTCTAAGTTGATCCTCTACCAGTTGAATTGATATTTAATGTCTTATGTATTTAGTACACCTATACAATGACTTTAAATGGCTTGCTGAAGAATATTAAAATTGTGTTCATATGGGGACACTGAATGTGTCATTTTCACACCCTTGTATGCTATGAGGAAACATTTGTATTAGCTCTTTTTCAGGTTTCTGTTATCAAAGTGCTTAAAGTAACACAAGTTATGGACTAAGAAATATTTTAGCACTGTACATCAAAGTGCTTTGGCCACGTCCAATAAAGTCTCTGGTGCATATATGGTGTAAATCTTGCTAAAATTTAAGTGTCCTTGCCACCCAGGGGGTCTCCCCGATTGTTGTGCATGGCCACCCAGCAGAAGAATGGCCACGGGTCAGAGGAGGAGGCTGAGAAGCCAGAACCAAGCCCAACAGAGAAATCCCTAATGGAGGAGAAAACCCAGCTGGAGGATCAGCTCAAGGACATGACAGTAAGTCAGTGTGGGCTGCAGATCAGCCTCCAGTTCAGTGGTTACCAAAGTTACACTGACCTGGTATAAACATTACCACGTCGATACCTTTTTCTGTACTTCAGCTTTTGTCAAGTTAGCTGTTCTTTGTGAAGTTACTGTTCTTCACAGAGCAGCGCATACATTTATAATCTATCACTCAAAATAAAAGGCTTGGATTCTCCAGTGGGCATGTGATTAAAGTATTTGGCCCTTTTGAGTTCAAATGAGTTTTAGTCTTACTGATAGAACATTATAGCCTTTATAAAGGGGCTTAACAAATGTAAGTGCAGTTTTTAATCAGCAGTTTGTTTCCACCTTTGTTTCCAGGAAAAGTACAAGAGGGCATTGGCAGACACAGAGAACCTCAGGACGAGAACTCAGAAGATGATAGAGGACGCTAAATTATATGGTAAGGGCTTGTTTCCATTTAGGCTTTGAGTTTGCACCTGTGGACGCAAGCCACTGCCTCGATGTCGTTTCAGCTGGTTCAATACCCTTTGGTTTTGGTTTTTGTAACCTCACACACTTTGTTGCTGCTGTTGCAGCCAGGTTGAAGACATGAGCACATGAACATAGCAATAGTTCGAGACTTTCTATGAGCGGAAAAAGGGATTTCTCTGCTTCTGGTTTTGACAACTTCTCTTCCTTCACCAATGCTGATGTGGAGGTTTTGTCTAAATGGAGATTCTTATCAGTCATCACTGCAGCACCTATTTACACCCTTATCACTAGTATAAACCATCAATGTGCAATGCGGTGAGTAAACAGGTGCACATGATGCACTGTTAGGTTGTAAGGCTAAAATGATCTGCTGTTGCATGTTCCTACCACAAGATGTCAGAAGAGGTCAACTTTAGCCTTGTTAGAAAAAGGATTTTCTTATGTGGTTTAATTCAGTTGTTTTTGTATAGTGACATCATATCTTTTAGACTTTGGTATATGTTGCTAGGTTATACTCAAAAATGACTCAAGAAAATGCTGAGTAGTTTAAAAATGATACAAGGTTAGAGTTGATTGTTGATAGAAAAATGCAATATAATTGAAGGTGTAACCTGAATAATTATCCAACATCTTACCCTCACTAGGGATCCAGAGCTTCTGCAAGGACCTGCTGGAAGTTGCAGACATTTTAGAGAAGGCCACAGAGAGCGTGCCCAAGGAGGAGGTGACAAGCCAGAACCCTCACCTGAAGAACCTGTACGACGGCCTGGTGATGACCGAGGTCCAGATCCAGAAGGTATTCACCAAGCACGGCCTCATCAAGCTCAACCCAGATGGCCAGAAATTTGACCCCTATGAGCATGAGGCCCTCTTCCACGCTCCTGTCGAGGGTAAAGAGCCTGGCACTGTTGCTGTAGTGACCAAAGTGGGCTACAAGCTTCATGGTCGTACCCTCAGACCAGCTTTGGTGGGTGTAGCCAAAGCTCTCTAGAACTGACACTGTAAGTCTGTAACAGAGCGGGATTAGTATTTCTTTCCTGACTGTTGGTTGACCTCAGGCTCAGCAGACTGCTCAAGGCACCCTACCATCATCTTCTCACGTCTGTCCACACTTCCCCTTCCTAAGGTGCCTCAAAGATAAGGGGAGCCCAGCTGAACTTTGTATCTGGACAGTGTCCAACAGTTTTTAACAGATACACCATGCATCGCACAGGATTTTTTTTTTTCTTCATTAGTCATGCAAGTTGTGATCTTTGTCTTTTGATCAAGGAAACAAGGGCAGGTATTCATATACATAGTTCTCAGCACTATAAATGATAAGAAAAAGTATGAAGTGAGATCGTGAACCCCTGCTTGCAAGACTTTTTGGGCAGAGATGAGGTATAAAATATGTTCACAAAGTGGTTAATGTTGTTATCATTCCAGACTTCATTGTAAAATGCTCATATTAATAACCATATATTAGAATAATAATTAATTTCATTCTGTGAAAACGTGAAAGAACAGCACAACAGGAAATGATAGGAAGGTTGACATTTGCACTGTGCTGATAGCGGCTTTCTATCAGCCCTGTTAAAGTAATCCTGGTATTGTGGATGTGATCAGGTGGGGTAAGCCAACTTCAGCCAGTGTAACATCTCTCCCAGAGTTGTGGTGGACTGTGATGTGAGAGCTTTATCTGTCCAGTAGAAGAATTCTGTATATGGACCTTTTTGTCCAAATTGTCATTGCATCCAAATAAACTGGTCAATTTTGAAATCCTTATTGTGGTAGTGTTTGGCTTTTATACACGTCTTTAATGGACTGCATTTTAATGAAAGGTGCAGGTAGCTCATGCAACCAGTTCAGAGTCCCTAATCAGTTTACATCTGTAATTAATTAATTATTATTATTTTCTCTCAAGGATATAATTAGCAGTTGTGTCCATTCTAATATCTAATGCATTTATAACTCTAGAACTGACCTTAGGTTTCTTTAATACCAGAGTAAGCTTGTAAAGCTGTCTGTACTTTTATTTGTTCCATAAACTGTAACTAAAAGATGTATATCACATGTGTCAAACTCCAGGCCTCGAGGGTTCTGCAGGTTTTAGATGTGTCCTTGATCCAACACAGCTGATTTAAATGGCTAAATGACCTCCTCAACATGTCTTGAAGTCCTCCAGAGGCCTGGTAATGAACTAATCATTTGATTCAGGTGTGTTGACCCAGGGTGAGATGTAAAACCTGCAGGCCTGGAGTCTGACACCCCTGATGTATATGGTTCCCAGATCTGAAAAGTAGGTCACTGTGGAAGTCCCTTAAAGCTTTGTTTCCCGTGGCCAGCAGGGGGCAGTTCTGGTTCCACAAAGCACTGTAAAGAAGTCATGCTCGTGACTTACTTTAGTTACAAAATTCAAGGTTTCAGCTGCTAATTTCTCATATGATTAAATATCACTTCATTTTTTTTTAATGTGCAAAATAAACATCATGTATGCAGACATAGCAAGATGTGCTTCATTGTGGGAATGACAGTCTTCCCCAGCTTCTGAGTCAGAGCCACCCTTTTTCTCATTGTGTGTACATTTTCAGATCACCAGAATGGCAATGCCCTAGAGCAGGGGTATCCAACTCCAGGCCTCAAAGGCTGCTGTCCTGCAGGTTTTACATCTCACCCTGGGTCAACACACCTGAATCAAATGATTAGTTCATTACCAGGCCTCTGGAGAACTCAAGACATGTTGAGGAGGTAATTTAGTCATTTAAATCAGCTGTGTTGGATGAAGTACACATCTAAAACCTGCAGGACAGGATGATTACAGTAAAAAATAAAATTCCTTAAGAAACTTATTTCTTCCTTTTCAGTTTAATAATAATAATAATAATATTAATAATGGATTGCATTTATATAGCGCGTTTAGTTTTAATTCTTACATTTTTTATTGTGTGGTTGACACGTTACTACAGTTAATCCATTCTATTCTTGCTTTCTCATATCAAGTCTTCTTTTCCAGTGAAAGGGATCATTGAAACTTCTGTCACCTCATTTATATTCTGCCCTGGTGTGGACGTTCGGTCAGCTATACAAGTAACAAACCCTCTCTTTGTGACTCAAACAATTCTGGCATTTTGTGTTAGTTTTGAAAGATCACATTTACACTAAAACACCACCACTTAGAATGATAAAGTATTTGCACTTTTAATACATCTCCACAGATACTTTGTCATTTTCAACAACAAAGTAACAGAACAGCAAAACAACTCAACATAATGAGACGGGCAACAAGATTTAGGACAGCTCGACAGCATGCCACGACTAGAACCAAAACCTCTTCTTCTTTGCGATTCCAAAAACTTTTTTTTTTTAATTACAAAAAGCTATAAAAATTTCATGACATAAAATACTGTACATTTCACAGGTCAGCATAGTTCTCCCCTCCCCTAAAATTTATCTTATAAAGATATTTACATTTGGTAATGTAAAGTCAGCAAATCCCCCTTACAAAAAGTATTTTCCCAATGAGAACAAAAATTCTTCAGTTTCCACATTTTCGATGGAGACTTTAATATCAAAACACACCATTTTGGAACAATCTAGAACAGTTAGTTGCACGTGCAAACCTGAAAAAAAGAAAAAGTGACAATTAAAGAAAAATGACCAGTTGGTTTCAGCATCACCTTCGAAAAACATTCTGGGCCAGAGGCTCTGAAAAATGCTTATTATATCATTTTGCAAAATCAACAGAACACTCATCTAACGTTCAACCAGCATCTTCTGGAAACCCACTACAGCCAATGAACACATTCAAATCCAGTAGGAACATGTTAGCTAAGGGTTACAACAATGTACAGGAGTGGACCCGAAAACAATATCCATGACCTAAAGAAATCTGCTTGAATGAAAAATTTTCAGTGTTTTCTGCATACTGTAAATAAGAGGGACTATTTCCTGCTGCAGATCGATACACATTTGGTACTCTAGCTGGTTACAGGCGGACAATGTACGTTGGACTGTTTGTACTCATCAGTGCAACAGACACACACTATTTGTGTGAAACACTGACTGATTGTCAGGGTCTTTTCATAAGACTTTGTTGACAATCAAAAAAAATCAGCTGTAGCATTTAGCATAATGAAGCTCCTTTGGCCACGAATGTTGTTAACATGTAAGTGAAATTTAACACCCTGCACAAATGATCCTCAAGCTTAGAGCGGAACCTTACAATCTTAGACGCTACATTGTAATAAACAAAACAACGCAACGCTCCACGTTTAAAGCGACACTACAAAAACAATGCCCTGCATGACTTTCCCCGCTCCATCCAGGAAGCTACATTTTAGTCAGCTACAGACAAAGAAAAGAAGAGAATGTGAATCTAGACATTTTCCAGCACAGGTAACACCCACACTACCTCTTGTCCTTCTAATTCTTTTGTTTTTAAACGTACTCCTGCTTCAGCTGTGAGACAACTAATTTTCAGCTTGGGTCGCCAAAAAAAGCAATACAAAAGAAAATGATGCCACACAGTGCCACTGTTCTGCTTCTACTTTTAGCCAATGTAAAAAGTGAAGTGAAAGCATATTGATAGGCTGCACATCAGCCTCGTTGGGCAGCTGTAAATCTGGTCAGCTATAAGACTATTGAACCTTAAACCTTAAGGTGCAACGTTGTGATGATGTATTAGCTCTGTGTACTCACTCGGTAAACAGCAGTCTTGTACTTTTAAAGTCCTATCATCTGTAGTACAGCACGTGGACTGTAAAATATTTAAAGTTTTAAAGCCGAACCCACACTTTCCTCAGGACAAACTAAAAGGAATACAACAGTTATTGGTGGGTTGCTGACGCAGTCAATCAAATCGCTCCACTTACCTTTTTCTACAACATAGAAGGTTGAATGAAAATATTCTTTTTAAATATAGAAAATACTTCACGCTGAGATTTTAGGGGCTTTAAAACAAATGTAAGCCATACATAATTTTAACTTAAATTTGTTTAAAAAAAATATTTAAACAGGATCTTTTTAAATTAGCTATCAAAAAAAAATACATTCTGAGTTGGACTTTTTACAGGTTAAAAATAAGCCTGGCAGTGCCCTCTGGTGGACAGAGTGTGACTGGCGTTGACTATGATCTCTTCTTTGGCATTTCTTGTCATTTTTTTCAAACCTGCAGTGACACTGCTGATATTAGCCTTAGTGGATTTTTAAGGGTCATGTTTAGGAATAAGAAAAGATTCCAATATTGATATACTGGTCAATATTTGTTTAATATAAATATACACATATAAATTCTTTATGTTAGTTACTTTAAAAAGGGACAATAACGGGTGTCGTTTTTTGTTTTGCTTCGCTTTAATTATCCAGCAATGTATTTCTCAAACTAGTTTCTACTCTGCTACATGTACTGGGAGTATTGTATGGAATGGATGTTGGAGCACACTCTCCTGCAAAAACTCTAAATTAAATTTCTGCATCGGTATTTGGTAAAAAAAAAATTTGGGGGAAGATATACAGCAATCAGCCACCTGCAGCAGGTCAAGCTCTAGCTAATCTAAGTAAGCAGTGATAGGCTAGCAATGACATCCACCGAAAGGTATGGGTAGGAATGAAGTCGAAGGGACCTGTGGAAACTCATCTTTTTGTATTCATTATTGTACTCGGCATTTGGTGCAAACTGCAAACTCTGATAGGCCGATAATGACTGTAAACTTCAGCGAGCCCGCTCTAACTAATATTAGGCTATCTAATTAAGTTTGCGCTAAAACCAGCCAGGTTATGGGCAAACCCTGGTTTTTGGAGCTTTTTTTCTTTGTGTTTCTTTCCCCAATCACCTTATTTTGCAGCCACCAATGGGATAAGAGTTTATCATCAAATCCAATTTTGTTATTTACTTTTCTTTTCAGCATGAAGGTTATTTGCCCTGTCGCCGGTTGCATTCATTACATTATTTCTACCTTCAGTGTACCTGCTGTAACAACACCAAAACAGCTCTATAATACCTGCAAGTGTTAACACTGCAGTTATTATTTTGTCAAAACATTTAGAATAGAAAGTACTGTAACCCACACAGCTGTATTAATCCCCTGTTCCTTTCCAAATGCAAAAATATAGGCAGTTTTGTTCCTTGCCCTTATATGAAAATATTTTTTTCTCCAGTTGGGCATCTTATTTCTTTTCAACGTACATATTTACAAGGTCACTCCTGAAAAAAAAAATGGTGAAAACCAGTAGTTTTTCCTGCCTCCAGCGCTTATAGCTTATCTGTTTATAATTTCCTGAGCAACGATGGACTGCTAAGAGGTGTCTCGGGATATCCAGCCACTTTCTGTGAGGAAGGTGAGAATGCGCTTCTTAAGAACCTTATCCAGGTAGCTGGGCATTCGGCTCTTGGCGGGAATGCCCTGCCTTTTCTGCAGGTGATCTTTGATGATGATGGTTTTGACAGTCAGGTAGCGTGCCGGGCTGAGGTTGAGAGAGTTGCACAGCACCTTCTCCCTGTCTGACAGCAGCTCGAAGCCTGTCAGATTCTCAATGGCAGCAAACTCACCATCTTTGCCCTCTTCTTTGATCCCACCTCCAACCCCTAGTCCTCCAGCAACGCCTCCTCCTCCTCCAGCTCCACCCCCGAGCCCCATCCCTGAACCAAGCCCTCCTCCTCCCGAGCTGCCCCGCTTTGAGGTGACCACACTTTTGTTCTCCTTGCGTTTCTCCCGTTTGTGGCGTGCTGCTTCGTATTCCGCTGACTCCTCCAGGCGTGTGATGCCGTTTCGGCGGTAGCGCTGCAGCTCGCGCACCTTGGCCCTCAGCACTCGCTCTTTATGCATATTCTCAAAGAACTCTTCAAACTCCCGATGGGCCATGAACTGGCAAAGCGCTCGCAGCCTCACCCGCTGCTCCTTCTCTTCCTTGGTGATTTTTCTTTTAGGTGTACTTGGGAGAGGACCTGCTCCCGATGCCGTCATGGATCCTGATCCGACTGCACCACCACCAGCCCCTGTCCCACTCACGCCAGCTGCACTTCCTACGACTCCCAACATCCCTGTTTTGTCCTTCTCCTTGTCCTTCTTGTCTCGGCCCAAAAATGAAGGCACCAGGTTGTAGTCACGAGCGATGTTCTTACGCCGCTGGCGTTCTCTGAGCTTACGCACATACATGTCCACATGGGCGCGCTTCATTTCAATTTCCACGTCCTCATCATCGTAGTTGACACACAGTCCGCTGATGAGCTTCTCCGCGTCCTGGTCATACTCAATCTCATAGTCATCACGTAGTGGCATGTAGCCCAGCTGCTGTTGCTCCACCAAGCTGATATCCAGCGGAGGGAGCGGAGTGGTCAGGCTGGGCGACAAGGGCCCTCCGCTCGGGCAGGTGTGATCGGTCACCCGGTTTGGAATACTGTCAGGGATACAGGCCTTCCCCAGGTTTCCATGGATGTACATGGTGACATAATGTTCCATGACTTCCTGAGGAGTCCGGGATGCTCCAACATGATCAGCCATGTCCTCCTGAAAGGTCACAAAAAGGAAGTTGTTACTAAGAGGACACCCACACCATTGTATTTTTCTATGTTATACTAGAAGATGTAAAAGTGATGCTCAAACAATCTGTTTAGCTGTTCAAGAGAAAATGGTTTAGAATTCTCATCATTGATATTTAAATATTCATATTTTCTGCTTTTCAATTTTGGGTTGTTTTTAAAATTAAACAAGTAAACTGTAGACATCACCATGAAATATTTGAAAATGTACATTTTCTGATGCATTATAGGGGTGCATAATTTTATCTAAAAACTTCCAAGTAAGTCAAACTTAATATAATTTATTTTACACAGACAAATATTCTAATATGCTACACATAAGCCATATGCACTTTGTAATTGACTGTAAATGGGGTTTGGAGGTGAAGTGTAACTGGTCCACATATACTTAAGAGGAGTCTGTACATTAACAGATGTCTGAGCATTTTTCTGACCGTTTGACATGCAAAAATTTATTTTATACTTGAGTAAATTAAACATCACTTGGTGGTGGTTGGTTCGTACCACAAGATAACTCTGCATATCTGTAACATTTCCAGCAAACCTTTCGTGACACTATTCCACTCTTAAATGTTAGCCTTGGTTTTTGGGCTTCAACCCTCTCCTGACCTTGAGATGGATAAGTTGATAACAAAATAGATTGATACGCTTTTGCATTATGAAAAATGAAATTTGATTACAGTTACATTACTTTGCTTTTTGTGTTTACACAGAACTATTCTTTCTTTCCCCTTTCCTTGTCTTCTGACTTTGTTTCAGGGGGCGCTAAAGCAGATCTTCCGCCTCCATCTCACCCTCTCCCTATAGTCACACCAACCCTCTGCATACCCTCCATCCCTCCATCTCTGTGGTCTTTCTTGTGCTGTTTTCTTTTTTTTTGTGCTCTTTTTTGTTAATTGTCTTATAGAAAATAGAGTTTTGAATGCATCTCTAAGCTAAAGTAGGCACTAAAAAGCACTGTGCCTCAATGATTCGTGGGATATTATGGAAAAAATTTAACATTTGTGTATATTCCATTAGTCTGATATCAAAACAGTTGGTCTTTGGTACACATTTAATTCAGAGGTTGATACACTTTACATGTTTCTTTAATATGCTGCATTGTAACACAAGTTTCAGGTTAGGTTTCAGTTAATAAGGAGTTAATTACTACTTACTACATAACAATATATTTTTTCCTTACTTATTTGCTTCCTGTTTTGCCCCTTGTTGTTTTGTGACTCTGAGCAATACAATTATTGAGTGATAATTACGATTATTTTTCCTTTTTATACGACGTGTTGTTGACATTCCACGTTTCTTAAAGTAAATTTTAACACTATTCTCAAATCTATTTTATTCAGGCTTTTCTTCTGTTTATATCGAAAATTATGTACAACGATAACAACGAAAATAAGAAGAAAAAAATCATTGTTATCTCAAAGGTCATTAGCGTTATTCTTATATTACCGCTACAAGCCTACTGCTCTTCTTATTTTTTCTTTCCAAGCACTAGACACAACGAAACTCCTATGAGTTTGTATAGAAAGCTCTAAAGGTCAGAAAAATAACTTAAAAAGTGATGTACCCAGTTTCCAAATCCATACTGCTCGATAGCATCGAGTAGCGACTGCTCTTCCCTGCTGGTCCACCCTCCTTCTGCCTCTGTACCCCAGAGAGAGAACCGACCGCCGTCGACCTGCTGGTAGCCGTGCCATCTCCGGTGATTACCGATTTCAGCGCCCGCTGAGAAGCACTCTGGGCACAGCTCGATATCAGGGCACTCGGTGCAGCGAAGCCGCAGGTTTGTAACATCTGCAAGGCAGTTAACGCAGTACTTCTTCCCCAAGTCGGCCATCTTGCCTGGCGTCTGCTTCTTGTTGTTGGAGGCAAACCTTCGCGCCTGCGTACAGCGAGCCTCGCAGCGCGAGCTACTCACATCCTGCTTATAAATATTAATGAGAATGGGTCAGGGCTCCTGTGATTGGCCCTTCTGCTTAGTTTCCAGGACAACCGAAACAAAACGAACAGTTTCATTGACCACAGAACTGCACGAGCCTTACCTCTGTATACAAAGTAAATATTATTAAAAATGGACAAAGAGGCGGGAGAGGGAGAAAATAAGGTAAGAATTCACAGTGACAGAGACACAGAGGAGTATTTTATTTCTGTTAGTGGGGATAAAAATGAAGCTGTCTCAGCTGAAATGCCCACATCAGACCCTGAAGAAAAGCACTGTGACAGCGGGAAAGTCACAGAAGAGTTCTCTGCTGAAGAGGCCGCCACTTTTGAACCAGAAGCCAAAAGTGAAGATGAGCTCTGCACTGAGTTTGATGTGATGATTAAAGTCAAAGAACAGCCACTGTGCCACAAAGAAAGTGTGGTTTCTGAGATGAACAGCACTTACCACGATGACGCTCTGAAGCTACATCCTGAGACTCAGGAAACGGAGATCTCCAGCCCTCTACACCACGAAGATGAAGAGGCTGAAAAAGAGGGAGCCACATCTGCATGTGCACAAAAACTAAACATAAAGTACAAAGAATATAGACCGCTCCTCCAGGAGGTGTCCAAGGAGCGAGATAAGGCCAGGCATAACAGCAGCCAGCTGCAGATGAAACTGGCACAATACTTCAAGAAGGCTGGGGACAGTGTCCAGCTGGAGGGCGAGAAGCCTGTGTCAGAGCAGCTGCAGGAGTACGAGAGGTACATCAACATCCTGACTGACCTGAAGCAGCAGCTCCGTGCTGAATCAGAGGCAGCCCAGCGTCAGGCAGAGGACCTGAGGCTACAGTCCCAGGAGCAGCTGGGCAAGGTTGGTGTTGTTTTAAGGGATTGTGTTTTTTACATTAAAGCACAGTTTTACATCCCATATTCACATCTGCAGTAGCACAATAACAATTAAACTTCCAGTCTATTAAAGCTTCAGTCTCTCTCGGTATCTGGTAGGTCATAGATGATGTGATTTATTGTTGTTTGGTTTAACTCCAGAGTTCATAAAAACTGAAAGAAATCAGATGGGTCTGATTTCATTAAAAATTCTGTCTCTGTTTTTTTATGCTTTCAGACAGAATCCTTTTCGACTACTATTCAACAGGTCAAGTGTCGTTTACTAATCAGTAGTTGTTTCACACTTCATTGTTCCCCACTCAATCTTTATCTGCATCCCACTTCTGTTACCAGTGTTGGGCCTGGAGGGGGCAAATACTGGCTATAATTTAGTGGAAATTTACTGAAAGCCCCAATCAGAACCTTTAGATACATCTGCATCTAAAGGACAAAGGTCACTCGTTCAAGGATGCTAATGTTTACATTTTGGTTCTAAAGAGGAGTGAAAGAAATCATCTGTGTCCAAATGTTATTAACGACCCTCTTTGAACAGAGGAGGTGGCTTACGACACCAACTGTCTGCCCTCTATAATCCATTTTTGAGATACCTTCCCAAGCGCCACATGATAGTTTGAGGCAATATCTCCCAGTGGTTTAATCCAAAACCTCTGCAGATATCACACACACACGTTTTCACACCTTAGCTCATGTGGTGAGCCACATAATCAAGGGCTTAAATACTTCTGACTCTCCATCTTTGATCTTAGAACTCAAGAAGCTTATCGAATCAGAGCTGAATCATCTTCAACAAACTTAAAGAAGTCCAGTCGCTTTTTTGGTCGCAAGCACTTGACAGTTGGAAAGAAACACACTCCGCCCTAAAACGGGTTTTATAACTTCTGCCTTCGTGATTCTACTGGTGTTGCTGTGGCATAACTTTTGTCATCGGACAGGACGCACAGGTTTGCCTGCTTGCCCTAAACTGACCATAACCTTGACTCCGAATCTTAACCCTTAAACAAGTCAGAAGGATTGTAAAAAACTGAAACCTTTAACCTTTCATCAATCAGATGGTCTAAAAATTGCTAAGACTTTAATCACTCACTCCTGTTGCTTGTAAGTTGGATTTTCCAGAAAGCTGGATTCCACATTCTGTCTGTTCTGCAAAGACACATTTTCAACAGGCACATTTAGGTCCACTTTTAAAAACAACAACAAAGTGATATAAAGTGTTTATGTGACTAAATACATTGTAGCTTTAAAAGAAAAAGAAAACAACTTTAGTTAACTGAAGAAAGCCACAGTTTCTGTCAGGAACTGGAGTTTCATTTTACACTTTAAATGTAAATCCTAAAAAAAAATGCTGATGCTGATTGGCATGGAGGCATTATTTTACATGTCTTTGAACCTACTTTAGGCTCCATCACTGACTCGATGACTTGTTTAACAGCTTCACACTTCTTTGTTTGGACACCAAACCCACAACACCTTTTAGGAAGAAACATGTTATGTAAATTATGATTCACAGTCTACACCATAAGGCCTCTTCTTACAGGCCAAACAGAACAATAGCTGCACTTATTACAGTCCTGAGAGATCAAAGTCAAGCTACAAGTAAAAAGAGAAATTCTGCGATACAGTAATGTCCAGTGTTCCTCAACTGACTGAAGAGTTATCAATAAAACATTTATTTTCCATGAGATTAGATTTGCTACAACTTTACTGCCATTGTTGAGAGTAGATGTGCAGAGAAAGCTGCACACAGTTACAGTGAGTCTTCCTGAAATCTTCAGTCATTCCTCAGCCTGTATTTAAAAAGGAGCCTAAATTACAACAACAGAGGATTAATTAAACCGATGATCTTTTGTCACCTGAAATTGATGCACTTAAGGTACAAGAAAGAAGAGACAAAAACATTTTCAGTTGCTCACAAATATGAGCACAGTTCTGCCCCCGTTCTTGCTGTTCACAGTAACACCCACTGCAATGTATCTGCAAGAGAGGCGGACAAACGAGGAAAAGTGATTCTGTCTTCACAGGGGCACACTTATCTTTTCTTGAGACTGTTTTTAATGTAGCCTATACAGGCTCCGGTTCATTAGTGTTGTCCTTAATTTTAAATATGAATTCAACGTTAAAAGCACAAACAAAAAAAAGTAGATTTTAAAATCACAGTTTTGATTTGGCAAAATTTTCCAGTTTCCAGTCATTGTGGATCAAAATTATTGAAAGACTTACAACCCTAATTAAGTTGATAACACTTACAATTGTGTTATTTTTGTAATTGTGTGTGTTGGAGAATTCTGTCCACAACAAAAATACAACTTTAGTGGAATGAGTACAGTGCTCTGTAAGGGCTAAGGTGATATATTTCAGTTCAGCAGTCCGATTAGCTGCATTTGAACCTAAAATCCATCTATTTGTGTTTGTTGGCTTCAATTTCACTTCAAACATGGGTGAACTAGACACACAGACGTTAGCACAGTACATGCATGAAACAGTAAATCATTTTTTTTGTATTCATTTTCTTATCATTATTTTTGCATGTTTAGAAAAAGGGAAAAGCTTTTATATGATACCTCAGTCTCTGCAGGGAAAATGGGCACAAGTGAGCCACACATGCACACTTGCAGGGAAGCTGGATGGATGTGCAGTGCATACTGAACTGTGCAGACACAGTGGAAGCTGTGGAAGATGCACAAAGACCGTTTGTTAAATATAACCTGAAACTAAGTAGAAATCTGCTGTCATTTTAATAAAAAATACACTGAAAATACAGTGACTGTACATATAGCCCTGTTATTAAAATTATTTAGCAAACTGTTAATGCACTCAAAAACTGTCTCATCATCATCCTCAGGTGGAAGATGAATGGCGAGCACTGATGGCACTGAAACAGGATACAGCTGTGAAGATGCTAAGCAGACGCCTGGGTAAAGAAGCAGCTCGGGCCAAAGTGGAGGCGTCTCTGCGAGCTGAACAGCTTCGGCAGGATGAGCTGATCAAACTGCGGCTGAAGCACATCAAGTTGAATATGAAGATTTGCAAGCTGGAGGCAGAGCTCCGCCATGGGGAGGAACATGACAGGGACCCCATACAGATCCAGTTTGAGCAGCTGCAGGCTGAGAAGCTAGAGCAGAAAAAACAAGCCGAAAAGCAGCACGAGGGATCAGTAAAGCTGCAGAAGAAGATCAGCAGTAGCTTGGAGGTATGCTGACAAATCCATGGATACAGATTGCTTCTAATTTCTTTCATTATGAGCAATAGCAGTGATATTTGTTGTCTCTCTTGTATCAGTGCCTGTCACATATAAAGGAGAAGCTGCGCTGGTGCCAGATGGAGGTCAAGGTGAAGAGAGAGCAACTGACTGAGGTGGAGGCCGTGGTGGCTGGGAAGAGGGACCACCTAACCAGGGTCAAGCAAGAAAACAGTCGCCTGCACAGACAAAACCTGAGGTTGAAGGAGCAGCGTGGGCTGCTGGGCAACAGGGTCCTGCTGCAGGACTTTGAGGATACTGTGAATGCCTCTGACCAACTGGAGGAACAACTAGAGCATCTGAAGTGCCGGCAAGCCGAGATCCTCTTCAGCTGTGGCGAGTGGAAGAGTCAATAATGACTAAAACTTTATCTCAGGTTTCAAAAAGCTATGAAAAAAATGAGAAAAGAACACATGTAGCTGACAAGGAGCTACCAGGAATGAGAACGAGCACTAGCCCTTAGAGTTTGTTTCAGTGTAGAGTCTCACTGTAAACTAAGCCTGCGTGCAGTAAAACTTGGAAAACCATAATCTGGATAAGAAGTCATGGACGGCATCCTCTCAAAAAAGATTATCATCTTAGATAAGGTGACTCAGACATGTTGAATGCAATCTTAAAAACATTGATAGAAATAAAGATACATTTTTGTGCAGTTTTTGTATTTTAATATGAAAATTTACTTTTTTTTTTACCAGAAGGTTTTAGTGTATTTGTCCTGTAGTAAAAAGAAAAATAATTTAATTTAATTTTACAAAGAAAACGTAGTAGCGGTTAATACTGTTACCTCACAACTAGAAGGTTGTATATTTATAGTTCATGGCTGGCTTCAGCTTCTGTGTGAGAATAATTGGTGATTTTGAATTGCCTGTAGGTGAAGATGTGAGAGCGACTGGTTGTCTGTCTTCTCTGCCACATGTGGAACGGGCTCTGCTGAATCAACGTTTCATACTTCTTAAATGTTACCTTGACATCTTTGATAGACTTTCTAGCCAGAAAGTTTGTGTTCAGCAATATTTAATCCAACTATTTATGGATTAAAAAGACAAAAAGACTTTGACAGCAATTGTATGAAATCCATAAATTTTATACATATATATATATATATATATATATGTATATATATATTAATATATATAAAAATATATATATAATATATATACATATATATATATATATAATAAATATATATATATATATATACATTATACACATATATATATACATACACATATATATATACACACACACATACATATATATGTATAAACCCAGAAGCTCTAAGGTATTTATAAATCAGTCTCTAACACTGCAAGTTTACACTTAATGTAAAAGAGCTAGCGTCACAGCAAAAGAGTTACATGATGCTGATAGGACACTGACTGTTTTTTTAACTTCAGGCACAGAACCTTCTTTGGTTCAGTCTTTTTTTTAAGACAGAATCATCCTACTGAATGCACATCTCTATAGGGCAAACCTTAAAACTGTAACCTAACACAAAATACATTTCAGTGACGACCACATTTATTTAATTCCATATACATGTAAAAACCATCAGCACATATCTCCACCGTTTCTGCATACATTGAGAATCTGAAACATGGAAAACAGCACCAAGACCCAGTGCAGAAAAGAGTAGGCTTCACAGATAAGACAATGATTAAATCAGACACAGTATAAACCGAGGACCTGGAGTCGAAGTGGATTGCTAGGTGGCATGCAGGTGCACGGCAACTGTGGGCAGGCTAAAGCAGCTTGAATAACACACCCTATAGACAACTGCATAGAGACATCAGTTGTTGTGTGAATGGCAGCTTATAACAACCAATGTCTTTTAGTTTTGAAAAAGTGTATACACATCATACACATGCTGTAGTGTAGTGATGAATATATCATGGCTATCCTCCTGGCACTTAACAGCGTACACTATATTACAGGTACAGAGTAATATAGTACTGTGACTGTTTGTGCCGGGGCACCTCATCCTTGTGAAAGGTACAGAGACATTTAGAGAAAATGTGTCTTAGCTGTTCCAATACTCCTGACACATAAGCATCACTGAGTGTTTTCACTTAGGCAGCAGTTGTCCTTCTTTCTTGCATGGGCTGGAGTTTTCTTTAGGTGCCTTTCCAGCTTTGACACATGTCCAGCTGGGATAGCCTCCATTATCATTAATGGAGCTCCAGTGGAGAGCGTGCAGTCCTTCAAGTATCTCGGTGTCAACATCTCCTCAGACCTGACATGGTCTGCCCACATTCAGGTCCAGACCAAAAAGCCTAGGCAGTGCCTGTACAACCTACGACAACTGAGGAAGTTCAGGGTCTCTCTAGTGATCCTCAGGACTTTCTGTGGAGAGCATTCTCACACAAAACATCACATCCTGGTATGGAAAAAGCTGTATCAAGGATAAAAAGCTCTTCAGAGAGTGATCCGTACGGCAGAACACTGTCCCAGGACTGCTCTCCCTTCCCTACAGGACATTTACCTCAAGAGATGCTGGACTAGAGCAACTCAGATTTTGAAGGACCCGTCCCATCTGTTGCTGGGATGGGACGGGTCCCCCCGCCCCCATTATCCTTAAGTGACTGAGGCAGGACTCATTACCACATTCTCATATCATCCTGATCCTTCTGGCCTCGCTATAGCACATGACATTTTAACACCCTTCCCACACAATGTGCACAAGATGTAATTTTCCATATTGTTTTATTTTATTTTATTTCTATTTATATAATGTACATAACTCACCCACTTGCAACACATAATGTCCTCTTTGTATATGCTCATTCACTGTATATAAAGTTCTGTCTTTCTCTTTTTTTCGTTTCACAGTCGAGGAGTGTATCAGGTCACATTTCACTGTGTGTTATACCTGTATAGCCATGCACGTGACAAATAAAGAATCTTGAATCACATTTACTCTGGGCCTTCTTGATGTGATGTTCTTCTGCTTCCCTGGCCACTGTGTCTGTAGGGATGGTGTTCACTCTATGTTGCAGCGTCCTGGTGACACCCAGTATATGCTTCAGTGGATGAAGAGAGTCAAACATTAAATCCTGATCTGTATGCGTAGGTTTACGGTACACATCAACTTTTAAATGTCCCAGATTACTGATGAAAATCTCACAATCTGAGAAGGCTAACCTGTCATGTGTTGGTCCACTGAATTAATGTGATCATTGAATTGTGATATGTGGAATCGTTTCTCCCACTGAAAATGCTACACCCAGATGAACGGAATCAACCTTTTAGGAGTGTGGATAAAAGTTTGTTAGGTTGCCAGCTGTGCCACGTTTTGATCTAGTTGCCAAACCTGGAACACAACCTCACAAGTTCTTTTCGTTTATCAGAATAAACAAAGACATATTTTTAGCATTTTATAACTACTCCAAAAAACCTTACATAATCTTTTAAATGTAATGCAAATGACAGTATTTTCTGTTCATCAGAACATTTTGTCTCATCAAAATATTATTTGTCAGAAAAATGAAATAAATCCAATGAGTGAAATGGTCTAAAAATTATTTTAGACCATTTTAAATTCATCCATTTGCTTCAGCTTATCCTTTTCAGGGTTGCGGGGGGCACTGGAGCCTATCCCAGCTATCTTAGGGCAAGAGGCAGGGTACACCCTGGACAGGTTGCCAGTCTGTCGCAGGGCTACCACACAGAGACAAACAACCATCCGTACTCACATTCACTCATGGATTCACACTTATGGGCAATTTAAGATTTTTCAATTGATATCCCTCACTGCAGTCTTGACGGAGGAGCCTACCTGACACAACAACTGCATGTCTTTGGACGGTGGGAGGAAGCCGGAGTACCCGGAGAGAACCCACACAAACATGGGGAGAACATGCAAACTCCACACAGAAAGATCCTGGCTTGATAGTGGAATTGAACTCAGGACCTTCTTGCAGGTAACTGTGCTACCCCATTTTAAATCACACTAAAATACTATTAGTGTATTTGAGTGCACTGCTGATGAGGGGTCGTTGACCCACTATTAATCATGTGCTTCATAACATGAGCCAAGGTGTGAAAAAGTGGATACAAATTAGGACCTGTGGGATCTGCACCCTCAATCTATTGCATGCGCCGGATGCGCGGATCAGTGAATGCCAGAACTGGATTGTGGCTGGAAGACACAGCCCATGGACACATACTGTGGCTACGTCTGATACCCATCACCGGACCTGAAGTGCCCCATCACCTCCGTCATCAAAAACAAGTCAGAGTTATGTCCACTTCCTTACAGGACCAGCACTGTGACAGCAAATCAACTCTCCACATCCACTGCCTGCAGTTCTATCCCTGCACTATCCCACTCCCCAATCACCGTGTGCTAGCTGACTCACTATCAGGCGCTCATGTAACACAGCACTGCCAGTACGTGTTGTGCGTCAGCTGAGCCTATTAGCGCTGCATTAGCTAGGCAGACGTCCAACTCTCTGGCATGATAAGACTGTACACTCCAGGACATGACGGCGTTGACAGCTTAACGCAATCTGCAGTGATTCCTCTCACCCTGCGACACAGTCTTTGACACTGCTCCCTAGGCTAGAGGCTGGTCACGCACCAGTCGCATAAACAGTTCCTGCTGTTACAGAACATAAACATACTGCCTACACTGCCTCGCTGTGTCTGCACTTTGCGAATAGTATTGGGCACGACTCACCATCTGCCATCACTGTTATACTTTACTCACACTGGCGTGCAGCTCGTATAATCCACTACCTTCTCATTATACTGACTACATGCTGATGACTCTCCCACATGAGTCTCATCTTGCGTCTACACCAAATCTATAAAAACTGTAAACCACGTGTTCAAGTGAATCGCTCCCAAAGAAATCCAATAACACGTACGCCGGGCCAAACAGACCAAATAAAAACCCGAGTTAAGCGGGCCCAATGCAGCTTGCATATTGCCTAGGATCGCCAACGCAAAGAACGGGTCCACTTGCTTTCTTCTCAGGATAACTATTGTGAGATTATATTATTTAAGGCCCTCTGGGACCAATTACTGAGTGGAAACAACTTACTCGGAAGGAATCGATATCAGGCCATCCCTCACTCAATATATCTTCTACTAGACTCTAACTATTCTCCCCATGTATAGTTTCATTATATCATACATATCTTTTCCTTCTCATAGACTAATATGTCACTAACACCGCTAGCAATTTGCCTAATGTTGTAAACGCTCAATCATCGGCAATAAAACCCACTTCTGATTCTATTGCTGATTCTGATTCTGATCTGTATGACCTGCATGACTGAAAGCACACGGACATCAAAAATGTGCTCACTCCAGGTGTAAAGTTGATATTATATCAGGCTCAGGAGATGTACTCGAGGCAGACCGCTCTAAATTTTCACAATTTATTTACACACAGACACCAGGTGCAGATATATACAGGTGAGGGGGTACGGGAAGAGGGTCTCCGGGGAACACAGGCACGGGAGGGGACACACGGGGCTATATACACAATCCTTCGCTGATGCTCAGGTTAGCTCGGACTCGGCTTTAGCTCACCAAACAGCGGTCCTCAGGCTGACGAGAAATCTGGCACAGGGAGGAAGAACAGGTAAGTTGCGGCACGAAAGAAACTCGTGGAAAAGCTCAGACTTGCAATGACACTGACGAGTGTTACAATAGACTACAGTTTTTCACACCAGCAACATTTTGTACCAAAAGTCAGAAGAGGCTCACAAATAATTTTAAATAATTTTTAGAGGATCATTTTATTGACACATCACTGTTCAGTCTCAGCACCCAGACATGTCTAAACCATTTCTCCCTACTAATCATTTACACCACCTATATGAATAAATAAGTATATATTATATACTATATAACTGTATATAATATATATATATAATATAATAAAATTATATAATATATATATATATATAATATATATATATATATATTATAATATATTATATATATATATATATATATATATATATATATATATAGTATATATATATATATAATACTAGATAATACTATAGTAAATATTAATGATTATAAATATATACATACCATATATATGGACACACAATACTATATCATCAAATCTGAAACAATGAAAACCTTCTGGTACACACTTTCTGATCATAAATTCACTGACTGAGCAGGAGCTTATTCAAGAAATGCAGCATTGCAGCTTTTCATATTTTTACATTTTATATTTCAGAACAAACTTTATAGATGAGCAGGAGAGTTTAAGGTCGGTTATGCTTCCTGGGGAGTAATGCTTCCTGAATTCTAAAGTAATTGCGGACCGAGGGCGAAGAGGGATCAACACAGATTTCACGAGACTTTTTGGTAATGAAACTGAAACAAAGAAAAAGGATTATCATTACTAAAATGTATTGTTTTATTTATTTTACAAAATAAAAACAGCTGCAAAATAAAGATGTGCCATAGACAACAATTTAGATACAGGAGACAAATACTAAGACCAATAAAAGCTTATATGATTTAAAACTCTCATGTTCCCTGAATCTACTTTATTCCTATAGCAATGTCAATCCTGAGAATGATTATGATCCACTGCACGTGTAATATAAACATATTGAAATGTAAGTTAATCTCTTAAATGAACTTACATCTGCAGTCATTGGACACCGTTGATCCGTAATGTAATATGAGCTGATTTCATCCTGCCTAATTCTTATAGGAAGGAACCGGCGCAACATCCTGGACAATGAACAATAAGAAATGTATTAGACTGTTTTAAAAAGTATGACAGTAAGAAATCTCTATAAACCAATAGCAACAGTAAGAATAAGAAACGTTTTTGTATGTTACACAGGGCTCTAGAGTGCGACCAATTTGGTCCTAATTTCTCAACGGTGCAACGAAAAAGAATTCTAGGTCGCACCGGTGCGGCTCTATGGAAGCCTGTTTCCGCCACACAAAAAAAAGTAGCCATCGAAATTTCGACTAATTAACCCGAAATTTTGAGTAAATTAACTCGAAAGTTTGACTTACTAACTCATAATTTTGAGAAAAGTAACTACAAAATTTGAGTTGCATTGTCATCAGTAATCTACGTGAATGATGTCATTTCCTTGTTACCCGGAAGCTGAAGTCCTGCAGCTACAAATGCTACAGCTAAGCTACCAGTATTAGAGCCAGTCATGAATGACAAATTGCTGAGTATTTTCAGCGTGGCTTCACAAATGATGAAATCCTTGTGTTATTAGCTGAATCACATGGCGTATATCAGCAAACGACTCTGAAAATGTTACGCCAATTTGTTGCGCATTCCTCTGCGCCATATTCTTCCGGGTAACAAGAAAATGACCTCATTCACGTAGTTCTATGCGAGCTACTCGAAATCATTACGCTGAGATACTACATTTCGAAAGAGAAGCAAGCTAGATGCAGTTTATGTCTGTTAAATTTCGCCACTGTACTATCCAATTATAGACTCGGAACCCTGTTACGATCTAATATTAAATGGATCAATACGAGACCTAAGGTAGCGTCCGAATTTCGAGTTTTCGATTTTTATGGCGGCAGGCTGCCGAAGAGTAATGTCAAAAAGCAAAACAAACAAACGATAGCGGGCTCGACGGCTGTCCTCCAGATATTACTGATCCTTCTGCGTGTGTATGTTTTGATAAGCTGCAGTGGTGGATTAAAAAGGAGGTGTGAGAGTTGAATATCGATATGCATGTCCCATGAAATCTACTAATCTACTTTAAAATAAGGGATTTACCAGAAACGCGGCAGAATCTCAGTTGCAAAGTCTCACACAATGTGATTTTAACAACCTCAAACAACTTTAAGAACCAATGATGATTGAGCACGGTTGAACAGCATTCCAAACAAGGAATTGTATATACACAGATGCGTCGACCCGTAACCATCAGTGAGATTCACGTGTACTCACTGAATACGGCATCGCAGTGGTCTGCGAAGAATACCCTGTACAGATCTCACCACACAATATTATGCATGAGGTGCCGAACTACTGTTTTTGTGCGTCTATTCTTGCGCTAGATTCTGATGCTGCAGATTTTTTTAATCTACAACCAAAATTGATTGAACCAGCAGCAAAAGAAGATTTAAAATTAAAAGTTTTAAAAATCTCATTTCCAAGAGAGACCTGGCATCATGGCCACTATCAAGCTTAAGCGATGCGGTTGACAAATTTGGGTGCACCTAACTTTTGTCCTGGTGCACCTAAGAAAAAAAGTTAGGCGCACCAGTGCAACTGTGGCAAAAAGTTAGTCTAGAGCCCTGCTACAAATTTTTTAAAGTGTAAAATGTAATTGTGTATAAAAAATATGTCCTAATTTGCACACCTTTCATTTCAGAAATCTGAACACTGAATAAAACCAGCTCCAAAATTCTATATCAATAAATATATATTCATTTGCTTAAAATGTCAACTAGGCTGTCATATGTGAACCTAAATGTGAAACAGTTTCCTTGCAGTAGTGTTGTGTATTAACATATTAAAGAAGCAAAGTAGTCAAACATGTCAAAATTAATCAAAACATAAAAACAAAGAAGTTTGTTCATTTTGTTGATCACTTCCAGGCAAGGTGTAGTAGAGGTGATGTCGTCTGAATGTTTGTTAAATTTGTGACCAACGCTAAAGTAATGAAAATAGTACTGATGTGAGGATTCTGAGCAATTTACAATGAATCAGTGCTGATACGAAAGGATTCACAAAATTTTCATCCATGTTTTTGGATACAAAAAGGGAAAGCAGAAGCATACTAACTCACCATAACCAGAAACATATAATATTTGGTAGGTTAGGTTAAGTAGGTTAAAGATATCTTTGGCTAGCGTTGTAGTTCCCTTAAAAATTATGACTGCAAACTGCATTTTCATTTCTTCTTCTATGAAGGATAAAATACTTTTTAAAGCCATCTTAAAAATTCTACCTTAATAAGTATGTACTTATGATTATAGAAGCTCAGTAGACAAGCCATTATAATATAAACATATAAATGAGTATTTTATATCATTTCCCTCCAGCAGAATGTGTGAAGGTTCAAAATAACTCAGGACTTCTGCTAAACTTTGCCTAAATATTTTGTGGTACAAGTTTGAACATATACAATGACTGATTAGTGCTGGTGCAAAAAATTTGGCAAGTTGTTCATCCACATTTTCAGAAACAAATAATGAAAGTAACATCACACTAACTCACGTAAACCGGAAGCATAATTTGCTTGGAAAGGAGAGTTCGGTTGTTGTTTCACTCTACGCTGAGGAGCTGCAGAGCTGCTGTGAGAAACTGTCTCTGAGGGTGTGGTGACTCCTGGGACCTTCAGCTCCACTACAGGAGAAGTAGTTGCTTTTGTCCCATCAAGGTCTCCTAAGGGTTGAAATACAGGACAAAACTATTTAGCTGTATACAAAGAAAATAATGCAAAAACAACTTTCTATACATGAAAATCTGAAACTGTTGATTTAATGAGATAATTACGTAACTACATAATTTAACAAGTGGGTATGCAAATTATTAATTCACAAAGATCCAGTGGCACCATTTTCTATAGAACTCAATAGTCAGTAGTTATTGGTTTGGTACATGTTAAACTCCTTGTTATGTAGAGTCTTGATTTTATTTTGAGCAGGGATGAAAGCAGAAAGGAAGCTTACTTTTTAGGGTTGTGTTGGTGGAGTTGGTTTTATTATCAGGGATGTAGACTGCTGGTACACTTGATATCCAGTTTATGTCAGGTGGAGGCTGAATACAAAACTCTCTCAGCAGGGTTTCCTCATCAGAGATGCTCGTGCTTCTTCTCTGCACAAACACTGCAAATGACATCCCCTCAAAACAATGGATCTACACTGAGTGATTATATTTGAAACATGACCTATTATTGGAGGCATAATTTTACACTGAACATTTTCTATTTAAAACACCAAAAGCAAAGCTCTTACCTGGGACAAGATGTGGAGGTAAAAAGAAAGCAATCCACATGATGTTCAGTAGAGCTAAAATAATATGAGTCCACTGCATGTTTCTGTGTGCTGCTATAGTGCACCTGCACATGCACCTGGCACTGTGAGCACAGTAACAGATGGTGTGCAGTAAAGACATGCTGAAGGATGCACAGCAGCCCTCAGATATTTTAAAATAACTTCATCTCTCTCTGCGGGTGTTTGTGGGTTTCTGATTGAGCAATTTCTCATTTAACCACAAAGAACCAACAGCACATGATGTTCAGAGTGTCTGGTCTCCAAAGCACAAAATGTACCATCAGTGCAATTAACCAGAGTGACATTTGGACACAAACACACTCAATTCTTGAACATCACAGTGAGTTCACTGTTCTTAAGCTGCCCGAACTCTCATTTGATCTATTGATACTGTTTAATACATGCTTCCCCCTCCACAATGCGATGCCCTTTATCACAGGTGATAATTTTTTTTCACTCATTGTGTCTTATACAATAAGTGAAAAAGGGCGATCGTGGCTCAAGAGTTGGGAGTTGCGCCTTGTAATTGGAAGGTTGCCGGTTCGAGCCCCGCTGCGACAGTCTCGGTCGTTGTGTCCGTTGGGCAAGACACTTCACTCGTTGCCTACTGGTGGTGGTCAGAGGGCCCGGTGGCACCAGTGTTCTGGCAGCCTCCCTCTGTCAGTGCGCCCCAGGGTGGCTGTGGCTACAATGTAGCTTGCCATCACCAGTGTGTGAATGTGGTGTGATGACTGGATGTGTAAAGCGCTTTGGGGTCCTTAGGGACTAGTAAAGCACTATACAAATACAGGCCATTTATATGAAAAAAGTGTGAT
>NW_024582869.1:2391-3752 GCF_018398535.1 Haplochromis burtoni | reverse complement strand
GACTTGTTCTTCACATTTGGTTGCATGTACAGTGACATTGTCTTTTGTTTTCTGCTAATCAGAAGTGGTATTAGAACCTAGACTGAAGCTTGGCTACCCAAGTGGCTTTGGTTCACTTTGAAGTGCTGTTTCTAACAAAGTGTTATCCTCATCCACTTTTTCGTTCAACATTTTATAAGTATAGGTTCAAATCCCACACCTGACAAATAGCTTTTCTTACATGTTGTACACTTGCATTCATTCATCCATTCATTCATATGTCCAATAGACTGTTTAGCACAGGTTTAGCTGTGATGTCTCTTTAAATTAAAGTACAAAACACAAGTATATTCAGAAATAGATCACTTGCAAGCAGCTTTCTAAGCAAATTTAAGGTTCATATGGAGTTGTAGGAGCTCTACTTTCTGTTTGTCTGGATAGCTAAGTGGTTTAAGGCATCAAACATCTGTTTTTTCCTGACCAAAGTGACATCTAGCATCCAAATAGAGACACTGGTTCAACCCCAACCCCTGCCAAAGATTTTATCCAAGCTGTTTGATGAAACTTTACCGTCTGCTCAACACAAAACATAATCAGTTACTTTTAATTTTAATTACTTTTAAATTCATGGGCTCAAGAGTTCATTGCAACTTTAAATCTGGAGACAAAAGCTTGCCAGGCATGGGAGTTGAACACAGAATTTTATTAAAAGTCTGTAGGACCCTTTTAACAGGAAGGACTAAAGCCTTGGTTTGGGTTTCTTAGCATACTCACGCATCCTGCCAATCTGAAAACGATGTTATCTATCTGGACCTTACAGTCACATAGAAAGCAATGACTCCTTGACGTTGCTAACTGTGGACAACTCCTGCCGGTCTGCATTATATATTCCTTATCTTTTGCATATTTCAGACAAGGGTGTTTTCCGCCTATATCATTTAGTTAGTTATTGTTAAGTAAGTCCTTGATGTCAGGAGGTTAAGACTTCCACATGGTGGATGACTGGGAAACCTTACACCTATAAAGGTGTAAGATACTGGACTCAAGAACGGACCTTTGTTTTCCAAGTGACTTTGGTTGACTTTGATAAATGTCATCCATCAATTTTAGCTAGCGGCACTTACATGTTTGGGTGGAGGTTCAACGTTTCTTTATTGAGATTTCATGTCTAGAGTTCCACACAAGAAAAAAAAGAATCACAACCAAATAATTTCATTTCAAGTGTTTATTGCCACGTGCATTATAAACTCCTTGCACATAAATGATTAGTAAGTATTTGCAGACAAGCTGGTCTCCATGCAATCTGCTTAGAACCAATTAAAAGATTTTCGGTGCAGCACTCACTCATTCAAAGGCAGTCCACAGATGAAAAAAAGGTGTAA
>NW_024582869.1:0-1162 GCF_018398535.1 Haplochromis burtoni | reverse complement strand
CATGTGCTACTGTCTTGCCTGATGACCAACATTTAAAGAACTTAATCAAAAACTTTTTTAAATGACAGTGAGACACTTTTATGTAGAGGACTTTTAGACTGTCAAAATGGAAGGAGGCACTCCTTCCTGACCAAAGCAACTTCTGCTCTGCTAATGGTCTTCAAATTTTATTCAAGTTCTGTAAATTTATTTTGTAAGTTAATGATATGAGGTCTATGTCCAGATGAACAGAATCAACTTTTGGGTATTTAAAATATGCTTATTTCTTTACTTTGAATGTTTGACTTGGATTTTATCTTGACTTAGATATCGTCCACAAATTACAAATACAGCTAAACTTGTGAACAGGCATTACTTTGTGATTAATGTTCTACTAGTCAGAGGTGGTCTAAGATACTGGACTCAAGTATGGATTTGCACTTCCCAAGTGACTTTGGCTGGCTTTGGTAAATCACTTAGCAAAGATCTGCTGACATCATTTATGCTTTTTAAATAGAGTAGTGAGTTCAAATCCCATTCCTGACAACCATTTTTTATTTTGATTTAGTTCAAGTTGCTTAATGAAAATTTGTTTGAAATTCATGACATGAAGTTTGGGTTTAATGATAAAGGTTTGAGCTTTTACACGCTGCTGTCTTACAGCTCTAAATTGGTCAGCAGTAAGGGAAGTAAAATAATTGGATGCTTAGAGTCTTGGAATCTTTCTGTTTTCTGGTTAAGTGTTTACAGAGGTGGAAAGCCTGGCTAGTTCAGTTGGAACCCCATATATCTCAGGGATGTGAAAACATGTTAGCCATGCAATAAGCTGTCCAGCGTCTACCCCGACTCTCATCCTATGGTAGCTAGAATATGCTCCAGTCCCCATGAATCAGAATTGGATAAATAAAAGAGGATGGTTGGATGAATGAATGGATGAATGGATGGATGGATGGATGGATTCTGTATCCTCTGGACTAAAGATGAGACAGACCATCTCAACTGTTGTAAGCGTTCAGTTCAAAAGGTTGCATGTCTGATGGTATGGGAGTTCATCAGTGCTCATGGAATTATCAGCTTGCACATTTGGAAAGGGACCATCAATGCATTACGAACATTGCATCCTATACTCCAAACAGACGGGGTGCTGTGGGGTAGTAGTCAAAGCAGGGAAGCCTAGACCTCT
>NW_024582868.1:402924-405114 GCF_018398535.1 Haplochromis burtoni | reverse complement strand
ACTGTTTTTCTTTTCCCCAGTCAAGTCTGTCCCGTATTTAGCAAGTGAAAAATATATATATAAACAATAAAAGGTGTATCAAATAGACCATTACGGCAAGGCTGGGATGGTCCATTTGGTAAAGTAAATCCGTTGGGCATCTTTCTTCACCTTTAGACAATAATTCTGATGGCAAAAGAGCCGAACGGGACAGGAAAAAAATAAAAAATATAAATTAATAATAACAATAATAATAATAATGATAAGCAGTGAATAAATGCAGAGAGGTGTATACAGTCACAGTGACAAGCTTTGATTTAAAGTGACAACACAAAGAAGCAAAAGGAAAAAGGCTGAACGTAAAGCTGCAGCAGGTACTGTAAGTGTTTTAGCATCCTGCACCCTCTCAGTGGCTTCTTATCACCTGCTTTTCATTATGCCTGTTCTGTTGCTTAGGACTGCTAAATAACGGCTTATTGTCACTGTCCTAATGAAATGAGGGCTCATAAAACATAATGAAATCAGGCTTTATGGGCGAGCAGAGCTGAGCTGTGGAACCACAACAAGGGAGCAGGAGAGATATGAACTGTGTTCCATAAGAGATGAATGTAGAGCATGCAAAAGGAGAGGTGAAACACGACACGGGGAGGAGGAGGAGCAGGGTGAAGGCATGGGTGAATGGTGGCTCTGTGAGGCCGATGAGCTGCTGGATTGTGCATTGTTCAGCCTCCCAGCAGCCAGCGCAACCACTGCTCAGTCATTCAGCACGAGCGCAGATCCACCTTTATAATCAGAGGTCAGAAGTCAGCCATGCCCTGATGCTGCTGCAGCACATCACTATCACTTTTTCAGCGTTCCTCCCGCTCTGATGTTTTTATATACTCAAAATAAATGAAAAAAATGCGTTATAATGGGAGTATATGGGTTATAATGGGAGTATGTGTGTTATAATGGGAGTATATGGGGTATAATGGGAGTATGTGTGTTATAATGGGAGTATATGGGTTATAATGGGAGTACATGGTTTATAATGGGAGCATATGGGTTTTAATGGGGAACCAGGAGAACCCTCAGACTTTGCGGTTAAAGAAACATCTGATATCAGGTGTAAAACCCTAATTTGATGTCTTCCCTCCACCTGCTCTGACCGAAGCCGTCTCCAGCCGGCCTGGACAGCATGTTTCTGCACATAGAAGAGGTGATCGACGTATCGAGCCGTCTCCTGTGCCTGCCGGACCAGAAGCAGCTTCAGCCTGGAAAACCTGACTTCCTGCAGAGTCTCTGTAAGTGACCTGAAACCAGACCTTTACTTTGACGTGTCACCCTCACAGTTTCAGTCTTTCTGTCGTTCTAAACAGGAAGTAAAACAGGAAGTGGTTGTTGTTTGTTCTTTTTGTTTAAAGCGCATTTATAAATTCATAAATTTATAGATGAAGTAGTGTGATTAAGCTCAGGTGAGCTCCTGAATCACACAGGTATCACTTCCTTGTTCCTGGGAAGCTCCAGACTCTTCTTCACAGACCAGCTCAGCATGTAAAGTCTACCTTAAAAAATCTCATCTGTCATGAGATGGTCAGAATAAATGATCGACTTTCAATCATCGATTTTTCTCTGATCCTCACAGTGTCAACTGTGTCAAATTAGTCCATCAACATTTGGGTTGATGTCTCGCAGCAAGTTACTTTCACGTTTGCTGGCGTTGAACTCTGAACTGTGTTATCAAACAAGTGGGTTTATTTACAACACCGCTGATTTCTACATACAGTGAATCAGGAAGAAGAGGGGTCCAGGGCTGGGAAAAAGGGGAGCGCATGCTCAGTCCAAATCCAGAGTCCACACCGTGCTCAATCTCACTCACACTCAACTGGGAAGGGTCTAGAGAAGACAGGTTCAGGTCCAGGAAGGTCTATATAAGGGAGATGGAGACAGACGTCAGAGCAACACTCGGGAAGATCAGCAAGAGACTAAGCCGGGTTACACTAACACTACCAAGGGACACCAAGGGCCTGAAGTATGCTCAGTGTTATTCAGCCATGATGAGCCACAGTGCATGGGTGTGAAGATCAGATGACTACTGGAAGTCAGGCACCACACCCCAGGACAGCCAATGGTGGATCATGACAGTTACACCTCGACCAGATGCTGTTGGATGGAAGCACAGCAGTGGAGTGGGGCGAGTGGGAGGTCTAATCAGGCACAGTGATACTTCCA
>NW_024582868.1:400634-402904 GCF_018398535.1 Haplochromis burtoni | reverse complement strand
CTAAGATAAGATAAGATAAGATAAGATAAGATAAGATAAGATAAGATAAGATAAGATAGAACTTTATTAATCCCTCGGGTGGGTTCCTCTGGGAAATTCGACTTCCAAAAAAAGCACAGCAACGACCGAAGTTACAGTTACAGAATTGTTATATATATATATATATATATATATACACACACACACATATAAATACAGAGACAAATATAAATAAA
Organism: Haplochromis burtoni; assembly: GCF_018398535.1. Taxonomy (NCBI): domain Eukaryota; kingdom Metazoa; phylum Chordata; class Actinopteri; order Cichliformes; family Cichlidae; genus Haplochromis; species Haplochromis burtoni. The sequence continues at coordinate 402,689 of NW_024582868.1, read as the reverse complement.
ATATACAAAGGGGATAAATAGAATAAATAGGAATAAAAAATAAAAATACAAAAATACAAATGAATTTCTGTACGTCATCCTGGTGCTCCTCCTATAAGACAAATGTCTTCTGATTGGCTGCACCTCACAAACAGCAGGTGGGTATCTCCTCTGAACCTTTGGTTCCCACTGACACTGACCTCATTACTACATGTTCCAAAGCAGTGCGTGATGACCTGTAAGAGCACAGTTGGTTTATGTAACGCAGCAGTGTGAGGAATTTGATGCCCTGGAAAGATTCTTCTATGTTTTGGAAAACCGCATCCTGGAGCTACTGGAGAACATGAAAATGTACCTGCAGCACCTGCAGGTAAACTCATGCACACACTTTGTCCTGTCTGTTCACTGCAAAGCTTTACTGGACTTTAGTGACTAAACATTAAAACTGAATAAACTCATTTGTAAAACATGACTTTGTGTCTGTGATTTTGCCTGCACAGGTCAGCAGCAGTCACTCTTTACGGCTTTAATAAAGGTTTCAGGCTGTGACTCAAGGTCAGCCTCTGCAGCAGCATATCATTACAGACATGCAGTCACAAGTTTGAGTCTCTGTCAGGAGGTCACCCATGTGTTTGTGTGTGGTTGGTCTGCGGGGCTTCCTGTCTGCTGCACGGAGGACTTTGACTTGGACTGGACGGAGAAAAGGCACCGATCTGTTACAAGGAGATCACTACGACACTCTGATTAACTCTGAGAGCAGTGCTGTGGTCTTTACAGGTGCAGGAAGTGCTGCATCCTGTCAGCTCGTGTCCAGTTACGAGGACAGAAACAGCACTAGTTAAACTCTCGCTGTATCACCTGTGTGTGGCAGGAGATTTAAAGATTACATCACAGACTTCTGTCTTTGCAAACAGCTTCTGATTAGCGGACGGCCTGCATCCTCCATCCCGCTTCCAATCTCCTCTTCACACGCTCAGAACATTATCATAGGTCAGAAACAGTCTGCCACGTCTCTGAGCGCATGTAGAGGTGGACATGCATATTTTGCCCCCCGTGAAAGGATGATGCAGTGGACGACGGTCTGCTGATGTCGGTCTGTTCTTTATTCCTTCTTCCAGAAGAAGAGGATGAGGTGATCCACCAGTTGCCCTGCGCTCTCTGGGACCTCTGGATGGGTCCGAGGAATCTGATCAGAAAGAGACTCGACAAGCTTCTCAACTACAAAGTGATCGAAGGAAAACCCAACCTGAGCTACAAGGAGCAGGCTGTGGCCAATGCGTACAGGTGGGAGCTGGTTTCTGATGGTTGGAGCTGTGACTGGTGTGACCTCCTTTACTCCCCCTCTCCTCCTGACAGGATGTTGAACACACTGCTCCTGAAAGAGCTCCCTCAGTTTAATGGGCTGGCTCTGCAGATCAGGAGCATGTTCGGGTCGTTCAGCTGTCTGCACAGAGATCTCGCCGCAGACATGGAGCAGCTGTTTCACTGCTTCGCTCAGCAGGTGACGTCCTTACAGATAGGCTAATGAACAAAAACATGTTGGCTATCTGTGCTCATCTTCCACATGTCTCCCTGCAGCTTACTCACAGCAGCCTCTCTCCTGGTGCATTCTGGGAGTGGGCAGAGTCTTCAGTGCTGGAAGGAGCAAGAAGGCTGAGAGAATTTATGTGATTTACAGAATCACCTCAGGGCGCTTTATACTGTAAGCTACAGATCACTATGGGCAAGTACTTGGCGACAGTGGAAAGGAAAAACTCCCTTTGAACAGGAAGAAACCTCGAGGTTCAGGGAGGGGCAGCAAACTCTGCGACATGTTGGAGGTGAGGAAGACAAAAATACGCTGTGGGAGAGAGTCAGAGATTATCAACTAATGATTTGATGCAGAGAGGTCTATTAATATATTTAGCTTTAGCAAAAAGGAAAGTTTGAAGCCTAATCTTAAAAGTACAGGGTGGGCCATTTATATGGATACACCGTAATAACATGGGAATGCCTGTGCTGGCATTTCTCCTGCGGTGTTGCTATCAGTGTGTGAAGAGTGGGAGAAGAGGGTTGCATTGACAATCCAACACAATG
>NW_024582868.1:397270-399180 GCF_018398535.1 Haplochromis burtoni | reverse complement strand
ACTGAGCAGTGCTGATTTTCTAACACTGGAAAATAACTCAAAATGTTAGAAATATTCCCGTGTTAGAAAATCAGCACTGCTCAGTGTTAGCCATTGTTAATCTTCAAAACTGACTAGGTTACTTTTAAACATATAAAACTGTCAAAAGTGTTAATTTAACACTCAACAGTGTTGTATTTAACACTCAGAGGTGTGGACCCATATAGACACTCTCTAGTGTTAATTTAACACTGGAGATTTTGCTGTGTAACTAAGTAACTAAGTAATTAATTACTTTTGAAAATAAGTAATCAGTAAAGTAACGGGATTACTTTTTTGGGGAAGTAATCAGTAATTAGTTACTGATTACTTTTTCAAGTAACTTGACCAACACTGGTGATATGGTACTATAAGGCAGCAGTCCCCAACATTTTTTGCACCATGGACTGGTTTATGTCCGACAATATTTTAAGATGTCGTGGGCAAATACAACAAAATAAAGAACAAAATAAAGAACATTTATTCATAACACACAGGAAAAGAACCAGGGAAACTGAGTTAACGATAAAAATGATTTTCAAAAAATAACCATAGATTTCACACCTGAGCCTCAACTCTCGCGACCAGACGACTCACAAAGCGGTACCGGTCCGTGACCCAGGGGTTGGGAACCGCTGTTGTAAGGCATAAAACTGAAGACCCCAACCAAAAGACTGTAAATTAACAGCATCGTGAGGACAACTCGGCTAACCTCAGACATCTTGAGGTGACTAAGGTCAGAATAATAAATATAATAGTGATTATATTATCCAGCAAACATCTTTCTCTGAATATCAAACAACACAGATGCCGATGATGTCACATCGACTCTCCCAGTCTGAAATTCAATTTCCTGAGATTGTAGGTGTTCGGGTCCCATTATATACTCTGCAGCTGCAGAACCAGAAGTGGCCCTTTCTGAGTCATTGTTTTCATTTCTGAACACCTTCCAGGTAAATTTGACTGTGTGTGAGTAATACAGCAGCCCGGGCCCTAGTTAGCAGCTGTTTCATTGTGTTCTGCCTGCTCTGAGATCTGACATCTGCTCGTGTGTTTCAGCCTCTTAGCCTGTCCTCTCAGCGCCGTCTGAAGCAGCTAACGGATAAGCATGTCATCTTCCATCATCTTCCAGGTGATAATCTTCCAGGCGACAGCCATGGAAACAGAAGGAGGTGGCTGGTCGAAGCAGGAGGTGAGACTAAAGTTTTATGAAGTCTACACTGAAACACTGAGAGGAAGAACAATGGTGCCATCTGCTGGTGAGCCACTGTTATTGAAACAGAAACAGACGTGCAGCCAATGGGATCGCTCTGTGAGGGAGTAATGGGCTGGTCTGACACTGTGAACAAATTAATGTTAAACTATTTAAATGTTATGTCTTCACGCAGGGAAGCGAGGCTATGACGCTGCCTTGAAACTCATTCGCTATCACGAGCCAACAGAAGACCCGCCCACTTCACCACACCTGACCCTGACAGAAGGTGTGACCGCAGGCAAAAGACAGTCCTACAGCCCAGCAGGCCACACCCCACTGCCCATGAGCTGCTTCTAGGTAACTGAATTCCTCTCGATTAGACTGTCCAGGAGAAGGAGACTGCGTGCTGTCCACCAGAGCAGGACTGCAGGTGTTCACTAACGATTATCCAGCTGCTATCAGAATACTTTTTCTTAAATCCCTGAGGACATTATGTGCTGACAGTCGCTCCAAGACAATAAGAACAGAGTGAACCTATTAAATAATACAACATTTACAAAGTTCGCTCTGATATGGAATCGCACAGAGATGTCCACGAACAGAAATGACTTCCTGTGTCGTTCAGTGGTGCATTATGGGTAATCTCAGTCTCTGACTAAGGCTGTGTCCCAATTCAGGGTCTGCACGCTTGAAGTAC
>NW_024582868.1:380979-396455 GCF_018398535.1 Haplochromis burtoni | reverse complement strand
TACTTATAGTACGCACCGTACGTAGTACGCGTAGTGCGCGTGCTTCAAGCGTGCAGACCCTGAATTGGGACACAGCCTAAGTGTGCTCCTGTGACTGGCCAGCACGTCGTGGCGTGGGTGGGAGGTGTTGTCCTTATCCTGCACAACATCCACCTCTCCACCTTAACAGAGTTCAGCTCTGTCCGTTACTGGCCATCCCAGCATGCAACAGCACAGAGGATGGCCCTGGCCACAACAGTAAGACTGAATTTGTTGTTGTGCACACTAACTGTGACGTTGTCACATCCTCGTAACCGTTGATACACTGCTTGATGGAGCACCGGTGGTCTTCTCCTGAACAGTAATGTGAAATGGAGCGGCTCTGCCTGAGCAGGTGATTTAAAGGCCGGCAGGATGTACTCTCAGCTTGTTGTTGATGCTGGATACTGTTTAAGCTGTCAGTGTTTACAGTGTTTAGACCACCCTGTAACAGCCGTCATGTGGATCTGACTCGGTCACGTGCAGCAGCAGCAGGCCTGTGTCTGCCCGTCCTCACACACTGTCCTTCAGTACCTCAGAGGGACAGTCCACACCAGCCTCTCAGACCTAGTTTTTATACCATCATCAGCTGACTGTTTCTTAAACGGTAGAAGAAGACGTGTTGTTTCCTACCCTCGTCTCATACATGACGACATGTGTGCTTGGAGTACTTCTTCTTGTCTTCGTGTTGATGTGTTGAACTTCTCTGAGCTTAATTCAGTGCAGAATAAGAGCTGAGCTGCAGTCTGTACAGCAGAAGCAGTCTCTGCCTTCAACTCCTCAGCATCTCTGGTGTGTGCTGTAGAGGCGAGCACTCCTCGTCCTCGTGCTGAAGCTGTGTCGTCTGCAGATGCTGTCGTGGTCATTGATGTTACAGTCACAGCGCCGTTGCTGTTGAGCACAGTTTATTAGAAAGAGCCGGGTTAGGTGGTAATAACGACCCCACGCTGGTGTTTTTAGACGAGTTGGGGTGTGTGTGTGTGTGTGTGTGTGTGTGTGTGTGTGTGTGAGCTGAGGACAGACTGATGTGTGTAATGCTGCTGTATCAGCCTCTGCAGCAGTAACAGCCTGCAGCTGGAAACATCTGCATCTCGCAGCGTCGTTCAGACCTTTATTTACGTCACCATCAGGGAAGACGCTCTCGCTGAGCTCTGTCACTTCCTGCCTTTGTTTCCTGTATGTGGTCTGCAGTTATGAAAGGAGCGACTGAGTGGAGCTGAATCACAGATTAACTCTGGATCAGCTGAAGTTCAGAGCCGCCCAGGAAAACTCAGTAACGATGATGATGTGTGATCCTCCTAAGCTACAGCCAGGAGGTGCATGTATGTGATGGAAGGATGTGTGGATACAAGTGACGGTGTGGAGGGAGAGACCTTTAATGCTGCCTTTTTTTTCATGTTTTCAGGTTGTGGGCACTTACAACTTCACAGCCAGATCCAAACACAAAGTTTGCTTCTGGGCCAGAGAACCCGTTCATGTCCTGGAGCCTCACAACAAACGAGGGAGCCCTGAGTGGAGCCTGATGGAGGTCAGAGGAGGTCAGAGAGGCTACATGCCCTCCAACAACCTGGCAATCATGCCCGTGGGAGCGGGGCTACCCTCGGGCACTGGCTTCTTCCTTTAGGGGGTGGAAACTGCAGCTGGTGCAGATGAGAGGATGGATGGAAGAGCCTCCCGGGATCGGTTGCTTACAGTCTCAGTGTTAATCCTTCCACTGTAACCTATTTACGACAGGAAGTGTAAAGTTTCTTCTTGTGACGTTTCCTTCCTACTGGTCTGCAGTGATCTGTGCACAACCATGAATGCATAATATTCCAAGAACACTTTTCAAAGATGGCGCCTGTAATGTCATGAAGCTCTTTTTTTTTTTTTCGCCTGTTCCATTTGGTTCTTTAGCCATCAGAATTGTTGTCTGTCACGTCATGAAGCTCTGAACGTGTAGATGATGTTTGATTAGCGGTTTTAAGATGAAGGACGATTTTCATGGCTGCTGTATGATGAAGCGCTCATTTCCCATGATCCTCAGAGGCATGGTGCATGTTCTCATTACAAGGTCTGAGTGCTATCAAGTTAACTGTAACGTGTGTGTGTGTGTGTGTGTGTGTGTGTGTGTGTGTGTGTGTGTGTGTGTGTGTGTGTGTGTGTGTGTGTGTGCGTCCTCACCTGGAGCAGAGCTGACAGGTACATGGCGCTCTCATCATCTCAGACTGTGTAATGTGATGTAAATGTGAAAGGTCTCCGGGGCCGAGGAAGAACAAGACTCAGCAGGAGGAGGAGGAGAAACTGGGAGAGGGGTGAAGGAGAACGCCAGTTTCCCACTCTGCCTATGAGCTGATTTAAATTTCGTTGCACTTTGATTCCCGAATTTTATGTAGGAAGAGTGAAATGGGTCAGTCAGAACAGAATAAGGTCCTCTTGCAGTCACATTCACCCGACGATGCTTGTTGCTATGGATACAGCTCAGGCAGTGCAGGTCACGTCTGTGGAGTTTGCTCGGCTGCAGCATCATTTCTTGATTCCAGCACTTTAAACGTTTTTGGCTCAGAATCATTTGAAAGTATCTCTGAGCGCATGCTGATTGGCTCTCAGGACATAAAATGAACCTGAGCTCCAGTAGTTTTGCAGATAACAGCAGTTTTAACCTTTGAGCACCACATACTCTGTCCTGGCCTCCTTCTGTGAGGTTGAGCAGCCTCAGCTGCTGTGAGCAAGGAGCAGAGGGAGGGAGGCCGGGAGTCTGAGCTGCTCAACTGTTCAGTTAAGCAGTCACTCAGCAGCATGATACAGTAGGAGAAAATATAATAAGATATAATAAAAAAAATAAAATAATAAAAAAAAAATAGAAAAATAGTAAGGAGCAAAATATTAGAGAGACATGGTAAAAGAGAAAAGATGACTAAATATATATGTATCTATAAATATAAATATATGTACACTAGTGATTAAATAAGAAAATCTTGAAAACAAATATGACGGGAGGGCAGATGGGATATTGCACAGGAATGAGCAGCAGAACTTCCCATCAGGAGGAGGAGGAGGGGGATGCTTCTCTCCTAAAATACCATATGTCCTCAGGGTTAGTCAGATGGACTCAGAAATCTCAGCCTGATAACATTTACCTGATTTCCCCTCCTTGAAGGCTGGTTTAGGATGAGAGGAGCGGTTCATTCCTTAAATGCAGCCTCAGTTATTTTGGGAAGTTTTAATCCAAATAGACATGCAGATGAAGCTGCAGCGTTTCTTCTTGTGGATGAAGTAGATATTTGAACCCATACACACACGGAAACCACAGAGTGAACATTTCTGGCTTTTTCTGTCTGATCAGAAAACAGGTCAACATGTTCCTCGCATGCTGTTTGCATTTTCACCACCAGAGGGAGGCAGAGACTCAGAGCATGTTTGCATGATCAGATTAACTCTGTGTGTGTGTGTGTGTGTGTGTGTGTGTGTGTGTGTGTGTGTGTGTGTGTGTGTGTGTGTGTTTGGTAATCGCAGCCACAGTTTGTACTTCCTGTTTTGTTTCTGTGTGGTTTCATGAAACTGCTGCTCAGCTGGTCCTGCTGAGTCATTCTGATGATTTCCTCGATGCTGCAGGGCTGCGTGACCTCAGCCGAGCATGAAGCGCTGCCAGAGTTGTGATGTTGAACTCAGTCTTCACACAGCAGGTGGGAGATCTGAGCAGCAGCGGCAGCAGAGAACTGAGTGTGGCTTCAATAAAACTAAACTCAAACCTTTTTTGTGGCATTGCATCATTTCATAATCAGATGTTAGTCGTGAGAAGAAGCACCTGAATATTTGTGATGATTTACGAAGCTGTGAGGCCCACACCAACTCAGCCTCTTTTACAGTTAAACATCTGGAGACACGGCTGTTCTTCTTCATGCATCATCATCATCAGTGTGCACATGTTTTCACCTTCTACTGAATAACAAGCTAAAACATGAAGCTGCAGCTCCTCTGGCGTCCAGCAGAGGCAGCAGTGAGTCAGTCCCCATACACTCCAGTGTTAAAATAAACACATTTACCTGAAACAGAAACACTGAATTCAGAGAGAAATATAACAGCTGTTCAGGGGAGGATGTGTCTGTAACTCACCTGTTTAAATTATATTAAGGCTAAAAGTTTGCATTATTAGGTGCATGGTCTCTCTGACTGACAGAAGGATGATGACACAGGTGGCTGTAGCTGCTAGTTGTCAGCTAGCTACACCTGAACTGGACCTCTGGACCTTGTTTGTGCTGTCGGAGCCTTTTGGAGCATTTTAATGTCATCATGTGACGAGTAGCATGGCTGCTGTGAGGTCACTATACTAACAGACTGTGCAGGAAGGGTGAGCTCCAGATTTGGTGCAGGAGAAAATTCTAGGATTTTGATTGGATGTTACTGATTAGGTGGTGCAGCTGATACCTTAACACACCCTCGCGGTCACTTCAGTCTCCAAAAAACATGACTCCCTGCACTGGGACAGAGGCGGCCTTCCTGATGAGCTTATCCAACTGAAAGGCTGTTGTTCCAACAGACAACATGGCCGACGCCACCTTCAGAAGCACCTCTTGCACTCCAAAGATCTCTGTCTCCTCAGCAGGTTGAGTCTGCTCTCAGCCTTCCTGTAAAGACCATCAGTGAACACCCAGGTACTTATACTTCAGGTATGCCACATAGAGATGAAAGCTGTAATTTATACATCATTTAAAGCGCTTTACTCAGGGGTTGATGGCGTTCATGGTCCTGATGTTAATAAAGTTGTGTTTGCGATAATTCAGGATCTAACTATCGCTACAGAAAAGGAGCAAACATAAAGGGAGTAGTTTCTATCACAAACTGTTGGTGTGTGTGTTTATCTCAGTGTGTGTGACCTGAAGGTCCAGCTGCTGGATCACAGCATGAGAGAAGCTCACTCAGAGATGGAGAGAGGGGGAAGAAAGAGCACAGGGAGGAAGAAGAAAGTTGGATTTAAACATAAGGACCGTGCTGACTGTAAGTCTGTGTTGTTGAAGAGGTCAGCTGGTCGCAGCTTCACACTGTGCCACTACAGCCACTGAGAGCTCCTCCACCTTCTTACACCGTGCTGTAATGGCTGATTTCTGTTTACGGTGGAGGCAAAGCAAAAGAAAAAACTCCCGTGTTGTAATATTACTTTAGCAGGAGTTTCAGTTAGCTTTGCACTACCTGTACTTTGACTGTTACTTGAATCAGTACTTCAACTAACACAAGTCTGTGTACTGCTAGTTAAGAATGTGTGTACTTGCCTGTGCACCCTGCCTGTTTACAAGTAAAGTATTCATCTCACACGTGTGTGTGTGTGTGTGTGTGTGTGTGTGTGTGTGTGTGTGTGTGTGTGTGTGTGTGTGTGTGTTTGCCTCTTTCTGTCTCAGTGTTGAGTTTATTGTGTTGTTGTGTATTTTCTGACAGTTGAACTGAAATCAGCCAGTGAGAGTGAAACAATCATTGTGTGGACGCCCCGGAGCGTCGGCAGCTCTCCGTCGGGGACTTCCTGCTTTCACGCTGAGTATGAGCTGATGCAGAGCATCGTTTCCAGGTTCAGCAGCTAAAGTAAAGAGTGGTGATATAAAAGGAGTGCAGTGCTTTTCTTTCTTATCTGACACCAAAGAGTTCAGATGAACTGAATAAAAACAGCAGGGGGTCACATGTTTCACCGACAGGGTGAGCCTTTTCACGCTGCTTTTGATGTGAGACATCAGTGCGGCTCACTGTAACACACTCTGTATCCCGATGAACTCTGTGAGTCAGGCGTTCAGCAGAAACGAGGCGGCGAGCTGCTGCAGCGTTCAGCCTGCTTCACCAACATCATCAAAGGAGTTTTACCCGAGCTGATGATGGCTGCTTCGACCAGAGAGCTCCTTCGAAGAGGTGAAATGATGAAGATGAAGAGAGCTGCTTCGCTACATGTCTGACAAATATATATACAGATGCATTTCTTTATGATCTCTGCCTTTATTAAGAAACTCTATCAGAATCATGTTTCTGTCTGTAAGAGCATCACGTAAGCCCAGGTGTGTGTGTGTGTGTCTGTGTGTGTGTGTGTGTGTGTGTGTGTGTGTGTGTGTGTGTGTGTCTGTGTGTGTGTGTGTGTGTGTGTGTGTGTGTGTGTGTGTGTGTGTGTGTGAGAGAGAGGCACTTCCTCTGTGTGGAGACGCATGGAAGGAGGGTACGCTGCAGAGGGTGGATGCTGGCTATATTTAGCTCTGTGTGTGTGAAAGCCTCAGCAGCTAACAGTGAACAGATCAGGAGCTATAAATATCTTTTCCTTCAGCTCAGCTGAGCTTAAAATAGATCCTCAGCTCACTCTGCCACCTACAGGACAATGCTGGAGCTGCACACAGCCTCGGTCTGGTGCCGGGGCCCCGTCGAGGTCATCGGCGTGTTCACTTTGTTTTTGGTTTTCGCCTTTGCTGCCCAGCATGTTCTGAGCTCTGTTACTTTAGTTTACTTCTCTGCATGATTTTATTCTCAGTCTCAGTTCTGCCTCTTGGAGTTCGGTTTCCTCTGCTCTCTGTGTAACGTCTGCATTACTGTTCCCCTTTTCTGTTACTTCTTGTTTTATTTTGGTAGTCTTTTGTGCTTTGCATTTATTTTTACTTCCTTTGTCTGTTTTTCTCAAAGGAGAAGAACAAGAACAGCTCACATTGATCACTAAATCTGTAAAAACCCTGCTGATATAAAGATGAAGGCACACAGAAACAAAAGAAGAAAGGAAAATGGTAATGGGCCTGAAGGAGGGGGAGCATAATCTCCTGACTCTCAGCAGCAGCAGCTACATGAGAGGGACAAGGCAGCAGCTCCACATCTGCAGCACACCAAGAACATAGGCTTCAATTATTCCTCATATCAGCTGCTTCAAACATGCGCAATTAAATTAAAACTGCTCAACAATCATACTGATGTTTGATGCATTTAAATCCACAGAAATGCAAGTGTAAGCATGCACGGCTCCCATCATGAAGAAAGGGATGGAACTGCTCAGTTTATACCTGACAGAGAGAAGCAATCAACTCCCTGATGCTACTGCAGAGACATGGAGCTTCAACCCTGCCTGCTCAGCGCTGCTGCTGTTACCTGATGTGTTAGCATGCCGTCTGTGCAGATGTGTTAGCATGTAGTCTGTGCAGATTGGTTAGCATGCCATCTGTGCAGACGTTTCTGGAGTTTTTGTCCTTTAAAATGGAAAAAAGTCATCTTCATATCTGCGCTTCTCCAGCCGCACACTGCTCCATCATTCCCTCGCGCACACTGACTGAACTAAACTGACTGTAGGAAGAAAAAAATAATCAGGTTTTTTTTTCCATTTCCATTCATGCAGATTACTGAAGGGCCTCTGTATCACATTGACCACATAAACGTAAGGCAGTAACGGAATGTGACTACAGTGGTCCCTCGCTATAACACGGTTCACCTTTCACGGCCTTGCTGTTTCGCTGATTTTTTTGTGCAATTTTGCATGCTTTTTTTTTATTACAGCGCATTGTGTTCTGTGGCTGTAGACCACCGTCAAACAATCTCCTCCGTGCCATATCTCCTGTACAGTACAGAATGCGTTCAGCTTATCAAATTTACATACATATTCGATCGCTAGCAGTGTGACTCTGAAGTGCTGTACTGTATGTTTGTATGTTGTAAGTTTTCTCCTCAACAAACACAACAATGTCGACAAAACTTTTCACACCGTCAGAGGCACCTGTGGTAGCACCCAAAAGGCAGAGGAAGATGCTAACCATCGCACAAAAAGTTCTGGACATGCTAAAGGAAGATAGAGATTACCGTATTTTTCAGATTATAATATAATACTGGACTTATTTTTCTACGAAGGTTTGAGGGTGTTTAAACAAGAGACAAAAGTGTGAAAATCTTCTTGCCTGTCTAAGAAACGTGTATAAAGTGTGTAGTAAGGGTTTTTTCAGCCTTAAAACATCTATAAGAATTGTAAAAAATAAAGTTGGCTACTTTGCGGATTTCACCTATCGTGGGTTATTTTTAGAACGTAACTTCCATGATAAACGAGGGACCACTGTATACACATTACATCCAGCACAGTCAAATACACAAGAAGGTACAGGTCTTCATGAGTCCATTTTTTTCTCTTTCGGTTACTTCCTGTTTTACTTTGAAGGTTGTTCTTGTCCTGCATTTTTCTTCCTGCTTTTCTTCCCCACTTTTGTGATTGTCCCGCCCTCACAGATTTCACTGTGTTTTTGTTGCTTCCTGTTTGGGTCCTGGTTACAGCGATGGAGCTGAACATAAAAAGCTGACACAGGTTGCAGGTGTTGATAAGAGGCATGACCAGGCCTTTTAACTCCCAGTGTGACTGAGCATGTGCAGGACCTGAGCGTGAATCACAGAGGCCACACCCTCGACCCTCAGGACGGGTGAGCAGGAGGTTTTATCGCGATGACTGATTTGTGTGCATTCCGTACTTGGAGGCTTGTGAGTGAAGGTTAAAGTGTGTGTGCATGTGTGTGATGACGCAGACAGTCTGCAGCATGCTGGATTAATGCACTGAGCCATCACAAACCTCCCCTTATACTACCACATCTGTCCAGCTGCAGACATCAGGCTGACATCTGTGTAGGTGGGCTCAGTCACATGCTGCAGCCAGGCACAGGCTTTCCTCACACACCTGTAAAGATGAGTGTGTCACAGCACACTGGCTGTGCTTTTCTCTGCTGTTGTGTTTACAGATCTGACAGAAACTGACTTTGTGTGATTTCAGGACCCCTGCTGGGGTTAAGGCTTCTCCCGGTGTGGTGTTTATGCTGCCTCTGTGCGTCCCGGTGACCTGATAACAAACGTCCTCATCATGGAGCCGCAGAGATCTGCTGACACGCCGCAGCACTCTGAGATATCGTTCTTTATCAGCAAACAGCAGCAGGCTCGTCTTCATGGGAACGCTCTCTGACTGTAAGATCGTTGGCTCGAATACCAAGGTCAGCAGCACTTCCTTACTGCCTCATAACGTATTGTCGAGGTGCCCTTGAACATCACGTGAAGTCTCCAGCCCGGCTGTAAAGAGCCCGCTGTATTGTTCCAGCGCACAATCATAAAACTTTATTCTTAAGCAGAGAGCAGATAAAGGCAGGCCTGAGGAGAATGTTAGCAGCAGCTTCAACACGCCTGCGGGATCACACACACTCAGTCTGAATCTCAGAAGCAGATCCACTCTGACCCGAGTGTGTGCGGAGCAGAAACAACGCAAATATGGCCGATTGAAACAACTCAGAGCAGTAATACAGACACACCTGATGTACAGCATGGTTTAATATCGAGTGGGACGGACCGGCGAAAGAAGTTTAACTGTTCATTTAATCTCCGAGATATCAGAGTATTAGAAACAAGAGCTGCTGCCTCATATGTACTTTCTACTATCGGCAGGAAAAGCTGGAAAACTTCAAAATCCATCCCCTCTACGAAACTTGCAGTGGGATGCAGTCTTGCTTCCTTTGTGACTATTGGTCCCGCCCTCATCAGCTTCACCTGTGTGAGTCCACCTGTCAGTCAGCAGCCCCTGTGTCGTCTCCTTCATACAGATACAGCAGGTGTGAGACATACTCTGAGACCTGAACGAGAGGTTTTCTTTTTCCATGACGGTGCTGCTTGTAGCTGCAGTGTGTAACAACCTTTATTTTGGCATAGCACCGCCAAGAGGTGTCGTCCTATTATTGTAGTATTTGGAGAGTCTCCCAATGGGTTAGGGTTAGGATGAAGGTTTGGGCCCTGCCTCCAGTTGGAGGTGGGTTAGGGGTTGATAAAGTTGATAAAGAACAAATCAGGGTAGAGTCCGAGTATAAAACACACAGCTGCCGCACGTCATTCAAACTAACGCAGGAAGTCAGCTGACACGCCTTCAGCGCCGCCTCATTCCTTGGAGTGCGTTCACCTTCCCGTGGATGTGATGACACGCATCCTTCAGTCTGTTATGACAAGGATTACATGTCAACGGCACCATTGACTCGGCTCTGTCCCTAAACAGCCGAGTGTTTCAGTGTAAGCAGCCAGCAGAAAGCTTTCCCAGTGGAACCCAAACAGAGCTGAGCCTGTGGTGGAGATGCCATCTAATCAGAGCCATGGGAAGCGGCGCTGCACCGCAGACCCAACGATCCGCCCTCCACAAAGTCCCACTCGGATAAATCCAGGTAAATATCACATTCCCGGCTCACACTCAGCCTTCTTTCAGACCTCCATGATGAACTGCACATGTTCAGCGAGAGGAAGGATCGAGCATGTGATGCTGCACCTGCTGCGTGGCCACGCTTCATATTACACGTGTGTCTCAAGAACAACGAGGGAATTGTTTAATTGGTTGCATACCTGTGTGCTTCACCACACCTGCAGCTGCAGCCTTCCATCAAGAATTCTCCACCTGCTAATCACATGTCTGTCAAAGAGAAAGAGGCGGGGCCCAGCTGACGCTGTGATAGATTTCTGTCCACCTCATTTTTTACATTTATCAGTCAGATCTGGATGTTTGTGCACACCAAAATAAGTGCTTTTACTCTTTTTACTACACATTAGTTTTGTTCACGCAGAACAGACCGACCTGGCGGGCCCACGTCTTCTGTGTCGGCTAACCTGAACTGACAGCCCACTCGTACTTAACAGCGTTCCTGCTGTTTTACAGGGAAACCTGAAAAAGTTATAGCTAGCTCATGAACATGCTGCTAGCTCGGAGGTACAAACAGCTCCAGGTATTTGATTTCTGGGTCCTGACCTACTTCCTTTTTTTTTACCCTCTGCTCTCTTCTCTTTAACCCCTACACCCAACCAGTCACGGTCTCTACCTGTTAAAAGGGAGTTCTTCCTTGCCACTGTTTCCAGGTGCTGCTCGTAGGCAATCATTTTTGGTTTTCTCTGGATTTCTGCAGGGCCTTTACCTGTAAATATAAAACTCTTTGAAAAGCATATTTGGATATGCCCTCACCTGTCGTGAGCAGACACCTATTTGCCGCTCTGCTGCATCAAATGGTCATCAAACAAATGTTTCTTTTAGTCCAAGATCATGTGAGTAAATACCAAATGGACTGATTCTTATATAGCACTTTTCTACTCTCACTGAGCACCCAAAGCGCTTTGTACAACTTGTGCATTCACCCAATCATATCCATTCACTTTATCTAAAGTTTTTAGTGTTTCTATCTAACATTCACTCGGATTCACACTCCGATGGATGCTTCAGACGGCAACATGGGGTTAGTATCTTGCCCAAGGGTATTTGGGATGTAGACTGGAGGAGCCTGGGATCGAACAACAAACCTTCAGGTGAGTAGGTGACCTGCTCTACTACGTGAGCTACACGATTAAATCACGATTACATTTATTAGCATACAGAAGCTATCCTACCTGGCAAACAGCGAGCTCCACCACCTTAGAGGGTGTAGCTGTTAGCTGGCACGTGGCCTGACGTGTTGCACAAGAGTCATTATACGTGAGCATAACCAATAGTTAGGACTATTATTATCATTAATAAGCTGGTATTTGATGCAGTAAACAAATCTTACAGGTACACTTATTTTCCAAAATTTGATTTTGTCCTAAAGCAAGAAACCAGAAGGTCAGCATTCCTGATCAGGAATCTGGAATGTTCAAGTCAAGTCAAGTGGCTATATTGTCATTCCAACCATGTGCAGCGGTACAGTACACAGTGAAACAAACAACTGCATGTGACACACAATCAATACGACTGCATTAAGAGCAAAAAAACAAAACAAAGACAGAACAGAACGATACAGACACAAGAGTGCAACAGAAAAGTGCACAAGGTGTGTGTGTGTGTGTGTGTGTGTGTGTGTGTGTGTGCGTGCGTGCCCACATAGGTCGGGCTGTGATGACATGGGTGACATCATGTGTTTGTTTTTACACCAGCTGCTGTGCTTGGCCCTCCCCACCAGGGTAGTCGAGAAGGCATCCTCAACAGGTTGACTCAGTGTCACTCACACACACACACACCCACAGATGGAATTTTAGGAAGCTGTGAGGATGAAGAGTGTGCTGCTGAGGTCAGAGGTCACTGGAGGTGTGTTGGGAGACACAAACAGATGTTTTCCAGCTGATGATGCATCATGTGGTCCATCAACAGGTTGGTCCTCTGATTTTTATTCTGAGCCCAACAGGCGGGAGCAGTTCTAAGGTTGCATCCACCAATCATCCGTGACTGACATTATCAGCCTCCACGTCTTCCTCACACCAGGTTAAGGTTAGTGAACAGGTGAGACAGTAACTTCCTGGTTTATGAATATTTATGATTTCGAAATATTTTCTTGCATGTTGCTCAGGGCATGCGTTCACATCACGAAGCATTCGACACACCTAAAATACCATGTGAGTCAGTGGTTTCCATGAATTTCAACTTCCCACACTGTGAAGAAACCGAGGCTGGTGTTCCAGAGGAACCTCTGACCCTGCAGCTTCTCTGGTGTCCAGCAGAGGCAGCAGTGAGTCAGGCCCCATAGACTTCCATGTTAAAATAAACATGTTTACAGCCTGATACAGACCAAACTGGTTTGGTCTCTGCGGACCAAACCCTTCATAACAGCCACCTCCCACTGGGTGTACGTGTGAATGTGCACTCAGTCAAACTGTAAATGACGACAGCCTGCAGAACAGGAAGTCTCCACCTGGATATAATCCAGATATTTGTGGCTGCACCATCGACACTTGGAGGCTTGGCCTCGGGTTAGGCTGCTGTCTCAGCAGTAAGCAGGTAGTGGGATGCAACTGTCAGCTGTGTTCAGTCGCTGAAGTCGTTTGTTTCAGTTAATGGTCAAAGAGAATGCGTCGGCGTCATGTTTGAGCTCAGATGAGTGGATTCACCGTCTTCATCCTTTGACTTTATTCTGGATCCATCACTTTCACTGAAGAGCTCTGCACTCTCCTGTGCTCTGGTTCCTTTGCAGAACAGCTGCAATTTAACAATACACCAAAAAAACAATGGAAAGTTTAGAAGAGAAACTGAGCATGCCAGAGAGTTGCCATAGAAACACTGCTTTAATGAGGAAGTGATGATCTCTGTGACATCAGTGCTGCAGTGCTGACATGTTTAAATCCAGTAAAGCTGGATCCTGTTTCCTCCCTCGTGCTCCTGTAGGTGGCGCTGTGGGGGTGATGCACGTCTTCCTGCAACCCTTCACAAGTCAACCTAAGAGGAGCATTAGTGGTGATGAGTGTGTTCTCAGAGTTCTTCTGTCACACCCAAGATCATTCTCAGCTAACAAGACTAACTGAAGCACCATGTCAGACTACAGCCTCACCCCCCTGCTCCCTGACCCCTGCAGTCCTGTTGTAAGACGCTAAACTCCAAGCTGCTGCTGATGCATCCACCAGGGTTTGAGTGTGTTAGAGAGCGCTCAGGCATCAGTAACAGTGCTGCATATATGCCAGTCCATTCATTCTATCTGTGATGCACCTCAGTGTTCAGACGCAGCAGCAAGCAGACCCACAACAAGCAGAGAAGGACGATCACCTGCTGACGGAAAGAGCAGTGAGGACAAAGCTGATGAGGCCACGACTAAGGACAGGAAACAAAATGACAGCAGAGGAGAAAAGGTGTGAAAGCCGCATCCTGTTGTGTTACTCATCAACAAAAAGACTCCACAAAAACTCGACAATTGGTGACACGTTCAGGTCAAAGGTGACGGCGTCTGAAAGCTCGGGCCAGGAGTGCATGCAGCCTCCGGCCTGGCAGCCGTGATGGACGAGCGGGGATACGAGTGGACAGGCGAGTGGCAGGATGTCAGATCAGCAGCGTTCTGCTGGTGTGAGAGCGATGAAGGAAGTCTCCCTGAGTCAGTAACTCCAGATGTGTCAGTGACATCGGGGGGTGGGGGGGCGTCTACCAGTCTCCATGGTAACAATCAGAGCAGCAGACGGGACCAACAGTTTTAGTGTAAGTTTAGTTTCATACAGACACAAAAAGGCCAGCTCACTGCTTCTAACCTGGTCACACGTTCTCCAGAATCAGAACCCTTCCATACCTGTGCTGCTGTCCTGGTACAAGAGCAGCTCTCTCTTTCTCTCTGTGTGCTGATTGGCTGAGAGCAGCGAGGCATCACACAGTGATGGGTAAAAGTGAGAAACCTTCCAAATCATTTTACAGGTAAATGCAGGTGAAAGACATGAAATCAGAGTTGATATTTCATCACATCATTCTTGTTTTTCATGCTGCAGCGCATCCAGCCGTCTGCACGTCTGTCCGAAAGATCTCTGTGAAAAAAAACAGAGGGAAATATTTAGAAATCATTAAAGTTCATGTTTAATTAAAAGACATCACATTCACAACGCGTGGTGTACGCGTCCATCAAACAGCGTTTGGAGCATGTTTGAAGCTGGACAGAACATTAACACAGATGTAGCCTGCGCAGTGAAGAGTGGCAACACACTGTGACACACTGGGCTCAGACACACACTCCATGCTGCATGCAGAAGAGTGTTCACAAGATTAATAGTCCCCCAAAGTGAAACATAAATAGCATGATTCAGCACTGCTGCCAGCACACACACGACACCGGAGACCGTCAAAGTCAGCGCTGTGCAAGTTTTCATTCTTCTCTCACTGAAAATGAATCCGTTTCCACATCAGTGTGGCTGAGACGGTCAGCACTGACCTTCATGCATCAGTGATAAGCTGGTCATTAACTGGCTGAGTTAACCCGGACTTGACCCGTGCATTCGCATGAAAGGGGTGGAGTTAGCACTGTGAAATTACATCTTGACTTACAGTCGTTGATGGAGCTGTGATAAAATCACGTTTAATGTTGGTTTTCACACAAACACACACCAACTGCTGTCGTCTCCTTCGTCTCATTTCGCTGTCTGTTTTCCAAGTCATCACCTCCTGCTCTCACCACCTCCTTCTGTCTGCTCCTGGATGGGTACTGAAACAAAAATGAAGCAGAGCTCAGAGAACTTGGGATGTGTCCACTCAGAAAAGGAACAGAATCATCGTAGGTATTCTGTCCCTCCCCACACGTTAGTTAATCGTCATGAAACTTCAAGTACTCAGAGTACCAGGGTCACCAACATCTGTGTAGCTTTTGGGAATTATTTTATAAACCTCAAATCTTTCTAAATTAAATGTAGATTATGTGTAGAAGAAAACCAACGCTCCGTCGACTGTGGATTCCCGTGTCTGTCAATTGTCCTGGTGTTTAACAGACGTGTGTTTCATTGGCTTTTGCAACAAGCCAGCACGGATGTTAGGCAACAAGACGGTGTGTTGGGTCAAAGGTGGTTGGTGCTGAAGTTGCTCTACATGTCAGTGAAATTCTTCCATGTAAAACGGGAAAAGGATTTTTTCCATACACAAACCATCCATCCATGCCGAGACTCTGAAATGCTGCAGGTTGGAGCTGTGATTCCTCTTTGGGGATGTTGCTGGTGCTGGATTTTCCATCATGTGACCAGCTGTGTGTGTGTGTGTGTGTGTGTGTGTGTGTGTGTGTGTGTGTGTG
>NW_024582868.1:374497-380954 GCF_018398535.1 Haplochromis burtoni | reverse complement strand
GCTGCACAGAGAAGGGGAGAGACACAGGATTATTCCAGTCTATTTCTCATAGTGACGACTCCCCTCAAACAAATGACCATAATTTCCTAACCGTAGGGGCTAGATTCTTACACCGTTTTGTTCAGAAGAGATCTTCAAGTGTTGACAATTTACTATAATTTTAAGAAATACTATTAAGCACAACCTATAAAAAGCAGAAATACTATAATTTAGCAGAAATACTATATTAGCACAAATCCTATAAAAAGCAGAAATACTATATTAAGCACAAATAAACAGATACTATAAAGAGCAGAAATAGCTATGATTTAGGCACAAATAGTAATAATAAAGCAGAAAATTGACATAAATGGCTAGCAAAAAATGACTGAACATGTAGGTCCTACAAATACTTTAATGAAAACAGAAATAGATATGATTAAGAATATATAACTACCAAAATCACAAATATGGAGGCATATGAAACACACAATGCACAGAGAGACACACAAACACAGGCTCTAATCAGTCACCAGTCTAACTATATTCAATTTAAATCTAGCAATGACATCTGCCAAATACGTAGTTCTCTCTCTCTCTCTCACAAACAACACACACACACACACACACACACACAACACACACACACACACACACACACACAGAGAGAGAAGTAGTTAGCCTGGGAGCTGCTGAATTTAAATCCACCAATCAGAGTGGCTGTTTGCTTTCCCCCAAAACAGGTGCATCTTTTTACACACGCAGCAGCACAGAGAGCACAGGATTATTCGCAGCTATTTCTCATAGTGACGGACTCCCCTCAAACAAATGACCAAATTTCCTAACCGTAGGGGCTAGAGGGTCATTCTTACACCGTTTTGTTCAGAAGAGATGGGGGAATCTTCCAGTGTTAGACAATTTATCATTAAAATATGAATTATTAAGATATATGATGACTTGTAATGCACCATAACTGAGTAGAGCGAAGCAAAAACTGCCTTGACTTGCCCTCAAACAACGCTTTGTAACTCGAAATCTATTTGGAGTATCGATATCATTCTTTCACCGTAAGAGACAGCAGGCTTTGGTGAACAATCATGGAAATTTTCAGGTCTCTGTGGAAATCCAACAAAAAGTTATGACGAGAGAAAAAAGTGGTTCATTTCCACAGTTTGAAATCTGAAGAAATCTGAGCGAAGGACAAATTTCCTACCCTCAAACAAGTCCAACTCATTTCAGAACGGTAATAGGTGAGAAAGAAATTCTTGAATTGTGAGCGTCAGGAGTGTCTGAAGATATACCGGGACAAGCCTCATGTCTTAACTTTGCTTCGTTAAGGAGATATGACGATTCGAATATGCCTCTCATTACAGAAATCCAGCGATGATTTTGAACAAGCTCTCCATTGACTTTATATGGAGAGTTTTGAGACCTTGTGTTGGTCTGAGGAGATTTGCCAAAATTCTATAAATCCCACAACAATGATAGTGACATTTTCTGAAAGCCAGCAAAAATACCTACGTTTTGATGTATAATTTGTGGAAGTTGAGTGAAAATTGAGCAAGTAGCAAACAGTTGTTCGGACATGAAGTGAAAATTGCAAAACCTTCAGTGACACACTGGAAGCCAAGAGCATAGCAACCATAACAACACATGTATTTTGTGAAAAATCACAATTTTGCAACTCAAAACTTTAAGAGGCATAAAAGTAAAACAGTAAAAGATTTGAAAAAGCTGAATCATACCTGAATAGCCCAATAATTTGTGAACATTTTAAAGTTTGAATGGTTGTTCTAGGTGAAAATATGAGGAAGTAGTTAAGTTTCAAAAACAAGCAAATTTTAGCAGAATTGCTGAAGTTTCCCATTCATTTCAATGGGACAAATTAAAGGAAAAAAGTGGAATATTTTAAAAAGTATAATAGTTAAAAATAGCAAAAGTCATAGCCGGCATTAGCAAAAATAGCTGAATAGTTTAAAATTTGAACGGTGAAAATCGGCTGAAAATTGTGGAAGTAGTTCTACGGCGAAAAGTGTACGGAAGTCCTAGAGAATAAAGAATAAAGAGAAACAGGAACTCAATAGTGTGGATGCCTTAAGGCATCCACACAATAAAGAGAAACAGGATCTCAATAGTGTGGATGCCTATTAAGGCATCCACACAACTAGAAAAATTTGCATTTCCTGCGAAAATGCTGTGTGGATGCCTTTACGCTGAGGATGTCTGCTGAAAAAAGCTGAAAAAGTGGAAAAAAAAACAAAAAAATATTGCCCTGAGCGGGATTCGAACCTGGCACTTCTGGTACTCAAGGGAGGTTCTTATCTCACTGCGCCACAGTCTTTCTCACAAAGAAGAGGTGGAGAGATTGACAATTGGGCTGAAATGAGCAGAAGAGGCGGAGATATGTGCTAATAAGAGGTGAAAAGGCTTAAATGTTTCAGAAGTGTGTGCACCTGTTTTGGCGGGAAAAAGTACACAGCCTCTCTGATTGGTGGATTCAAATTCAGCAGCTCCCAGGCTGACCTAGAAACTTACTTCTCTCTCCCTGTGTGTGTGTGTGTGTGTGTGTGTGTGTGTGTGTGTGGGTGTGTGTGTGTGTGAGAGAGAGAGAGAGAAAGAAAATGACAGAGTTATTGCTGTATGTGAGCAATGTGTGATATGTATGTGAATGTGTGTTTAACTGACCTGTGTTTTGTGCAGCATCCGCAGTGTGTGTGCAGGTGTGCAGGAGGGGACATCAGCCAGAGGTGTTAAGATGCCCCAGGGGGCAGAAACAGGTAAAACAGGGGGGTAAGTGTAAGTGGCAGGTAGAATGTGCTGACATTTTAAAGCAAAACTCACCTTATCGCTAAGGCACATCCTCCTTTGTATTTAAGATCACCTTTTTAAATGTTCGACTTGACCATCATAGTTTTTGTACCTACAAGTTTAAACTGGAGCTCTGCCTTCCTGGACGCTCTGTTAGTACAGTGACCTCACAGCAGCCATGTTATTGGTCACATGAGGTGTCCAAATTCATAGGCTGCATCCTCCTGAGGACCTGTCCTTCGCAGTCTATGTAGGAAGTGAGCGGCTGTGAAATTGGGCGGTCTAGCCTTCAGATTTGCGTCATCGCTGTCTTGGTGGAGTTTAATAAACTCAGCCATCTGCTCCTTGCTGTCTAAAATATAACAGGACACTGGCGTAAATTCTCAACCATCTCACACTTTTGTTTAATCAGTTTTCTGTTTGACGTTTATTCAGCTGTGTGAAAACCAAGGAGGAACCCACCTGAGGGATTAATAAAGTTTTATTTTATCTAATCTAATCTAATAACTTTAATCTCAGCCAAACCGATTTACTCACCAACAAATAAAACTTTGAAAAAGCCAAACAATAACATTTTTAGGTTGTCTAAGTGACAACCTAAAAGACCGCGGTGATCTGAAAATGATGTGCTGGGAGTTTGACGTTCTCGCCGGCTCTAGTGACCCTCAAGCTCCCGGCTAGCTATCGAGCTGGTGGGTAGCAGACGTCTCTGAAAATGTCGGCACACTTGCAAATATGTGATGTCTTGATAATCGAGCAGATATCTGAAGTTTACACAGCTACATTCTCACCTGAAAATATGTTAAAAGTTTATTTTGTGACCCAGAAAGATTAATAAGAGTAATATTAAAACGTAGTAGCTGCCGCCATTGTTGGAAACTGGAACTGGCTGGGCCGCGCTATGAATTCTGGGATATGGTAGGCCACGAAGGATACACCCAAACCCATCCTTCAAATTCGGGGAAAAGGAGGATGCATTTGTCGCGTTGCTGTGACATAATCAGCCTACAAATGTGACCTCAGGAGGATGCAGCCCATGAATTTGGACAGCCCCCATGTCAGAGGACCAGCTCAGGTGAAGCTAGCAGACAGTTAGCAGCTACAGCCACCTGTGTCACCATCCACAGATCAGCCCGGCAGGCCCGTACATACTTTGCGCCCCCAGCTGGCACACATATACTTTCTCCTTTGATGAGGAAAAGCTGCAGGGAAAACAACAAAAAGGTTTTAGAGCGTCTGAAAACGTTTAAATGAACAGAAATAAATATAATAAAAATCAAAAGTGATGCAGTTTCTACTTGAGCATGAATCCGGTCTGACCCCTTACACACATCTTCTACTGTCTGTGTGTGTGTGTGCGCTGTAACACGGGCACAGCTGTCTCCATCAGCCATGCACACAGACTCACAAACGTGGCTCACCATTAACAATGAAACATTTGTTTATGTTTGCAAGAGCGATCGCTCCGTTTCACTTTTAAACTCTATGATTATGATGACACATGTAAACAAGTGACTCATTAGAAACTGAATAAATGGCAGCTATGCTGACTCTGCTGCACAGAACAAACTTTAGCAGCATGTTACCGTGAAGCTGTGTGTGATTCTCCTGAGTACAGCCCTGCTGATTTCAAATCTCCTCTATAATCAGCCGCCCACAGGTCACTCCATGACCTGTGGCCGGCTGGAGTCTGACATCATGCACCCTCGTTTATTTTCATTAAGATCTTTTTGTTGGAAATTCACCTAAAAGCTTTTTTTTTACTCATTTCTCATTTAAACCAGCAGCTGAAGTCTGGATGGGTGATGGAGGAGCTACACCTTCAGCCAAACCCCTCCAACCTCTTCACGGCACTGCATTATTACCTCCACTAAGCAGCATTAGCATGTTGCTCTGTGTGCAAACCTGACAGCTGGAAACGTTTGAATGAACTCATTTTTTTTTTTCTTTTTTTTTTTTTTTGTGTGTGTCCCGTTTGGATCTTTAGCCATCAGAATTGTTGTCTTAAGGCCAAGAAAGATGCCAAGCGGATTTATTTTACCAAGTGGATCATCATGGCCTTGCCATATTGGTCCATTTGATTGACCTTTATTATAATTATGTATTTATTTTATTTTCGGTTGCTACAAACGGGACAGACATGACTGGGGGATAGGACAGGGAGAAAGAATGAAAGAAAGAGAGGGAGAGAAAGAAAACCAAAGGGGAGAAGAGACGGTGAGAAGGGGGGGAAGAAAGAAAGAAAAAACAAACAAAACACCTGGATCACCTGTATGGAGAAAAAAAACAGAAGAGAAAGCAAACAACAAAAGAGCAACATAATAAAAATACAGCACCATCACAATAAACTAGCTAGCAGTAGATAACAGTAGATACTAAATAATAAACGATATTGTGCAGCACGCAAGATAGACAGCGCACAATGTGCTTTGAGGCAGCAGCCAAGAAAGCTGTAGTCCGCGTCTGTGAACACCCGTGTGTACACCTGTGTGCATCACCTGTGTGGATCAGCATGCTTGATTCCAAAGGTTTCTCCATGTAACGATCTGCTAGGGAGTGTGGGGAGCCATAGCCCCGTCCTCCAGGGTATGAAGCAGGTATGGAGGAGATCCAGGCCCCAGACATCCAGAGGCCCCAGAGTACGAGGACCCGAGGAGGACCACCAAAAGGGGGGGAACCGTGCCACCCTCCTGGGAAGAGCTGAGTAGAGCCCCAAACGAGAGGTCACCCAGCAGCTACGGAGCAGAGGCCAGAGGGGGTTGCAGTGGCGTGCCCGCGGGCTCTGCCGGCAGCCAGCTGTGCCAGAGAGGACCGAGCTTCAGGCCCAGAGGCCAGAGGCCTGAGGGCATCCCACCCCCCGGAAGGGGCCCAGCCGGGCCACAGGCGCCAGGCCCCGCCAATCGGCCACCAGGAGTGAGCCGGTACATACATGAGCGCCCAGCCCCAGACGACAAGGAACCACCAACACACCAACGTCTGAGGGCATCAGCCACCGGCAGGGAGTGTGGTGAGGGGAGATAGGCCTCCGTACTTTAGGAGGGCCTGAGATGTACCCAGAGAGGTTGAGTCTAAGACCCAACCTGACATATAGACACAGACGAACAGGCGCACGCGGACACAAACGTGCATTCCCACCCCCATATACACAACCAAATACTCGGCACTCACCCAACGTGTAGACAGACAATGACACTACCCAAACATACTCTATATCCCAGGTCCAGGTACCCCGGCCCCCAGAGGGGCAAGCCACACCTAGACCCAGGAGATGTAACCCTTCTCTCTGAATGAACTCATGTTAACAGTATTTAAAATTTGGCTTCTGTCCTCCCCCGTCATCAAGGTGGGGGGAAAAAGGAACTATGACTCTTACAGGTGTGCTGTGTTGTCAGCACATACAAGGTACCAAATAAAGATATCATGTCACATTTGACCTCTGACCTCCTTTTACAGGGAGTGCAGAATTATTAGGCAAGTTGTATTTTTGAGGAATAATTTTATTATTGAACAACAACCATGTTCTCAATGAACCCAAAAAACTCATTAATATCAAAGCTGAATGTTTTTGGAAGTAGTTTTTAGTTTGTTTTTAGTTTGAGCTATTTTAGGGGGATATCTGTGTGTGCAGGTGACTATTACTGTGCATAATTATTAGGCATAACATCGATTG